>NC_091286.1:403143776-403443776 GCF_032444005.1 Ranitomeya imitator | reverse complement strand
TGACAGTATAACCGGCCCACAAAGTGTTAATTGTATTGGCTGAAGTAGGAGGATAAGTAGTCTGAGGAAGTTTTTTTTTTTTTTTTTTTTTCCTTCTCTTTCCCTCAGAGTTTGCTGCCTAGCCTTATTGCAGCCTGGCTACTTCCTCCTCCTCTTAATCTTTGAATGGCTCTGATCCCAGCTGTTTATCATGGACGTCCAGAGTTTGGCTTCCAGCCTGAATAATCTTGCCACTAAGGTTCAAAATATACAGGATTTTGTTGTACATGCTCCTATGTCTGAACCTAGAATTCCTGTCCCAGAGTTTTTTTCTGGAGATAGATCTCGTTTTCTGAATTTTAGGAACAATTGCAAGTTGTTTCTTTCTCTGAAATCTCGCTCCTCTGGAGACCCTGCTCAGCAAGTCAAGATAATTATATCTTTCCTGCGGGGTGACCCTCAGGATTGGGCATTTGCATTGGCACCAGGGGACCCTGCGTTGCTTAATGCGGATGCATTTTTTCTGGCATTGGGTTTGCTCTATGAGGAACCTAACCAAGAGATTCAGGCTGAAAAAGCTTTGTTGGCCCTCTCTCAGGGGCAAGATGAAGCAGAAATTTATTGTCAAAAATTTCGGAAGTGGTCGGTGCTTACTCAGTGGAATGAGTGCGCTCTGGCTGCAAAGTTCAGAGATGGCCTTTCTGAGGCCATTAAAGATGTTATGGTGGGGTTCCCTGCGCCTGCTGGTCTGAATGAGTCTATGACTATGGCTGTTCAGATTGATCGGCGTTTACGGGAGCGCAAACCTGTGCATCATTTGGCGGTGTCGTCTGAACCGTCACCTGAGATAATGCAATGTGATAGAATTCAGTCCAGAAGTGAACGGCAAAAGTATAGGCGGAAAAAAGGGTTGTGCTTTTATTGTGGTGATTCAGCTCATGTTATATCAGCATGCTCTAAACGCACAAAAAAGGTTGATAAGTCTGTTGCCATTAGTACTTTACAGTCTAAGTTCATTCTGTCTGTGACTCTGATTTGTTCATTATCATCCATTTCCGTCGATGCCTATGTGGATTCAGGCGCTGCCCTGAGTCTTATGGATTGGTCATTTGCCAATCGCTGTGGGTTTAGTCTGGAGCCTCTGGAAGTCCCTATTCCTTTGAAGGGAATTGACTCTACACCTTTGGCTATGAATAAACCTCAGTACTGGACACAAGTGACCATGCGTATGACTCCCGTTCATCAGGAGGTGATTCGCTTCCTGGTACTGTATAATTTACATGATGATGCACCTCCGATTTCTATCGCTTCATCTACTCCTTCTGAGATTCCTGTGTTTTTGTCTGACTATCGGGATGTTTTTGAGGAGCCTAAGCTCAGTTCGCTTCCTCCTCACAGGGATTGCGATTGTGCTATAAATTTGATTCCAGGCAGTAAATTTCCTAAAGGTCGTTTGTTCAATCTGTCAGTGCCAGAGCATACTGCTATGCGGGATTATGTTAAGGAGTCCTTGGAAAAGGGACATATTCGTCCATCTTTGTCCCCTTTGGGAGCAGGTTTTTTTTTCGTGGCCAAAAAAGATGGTTCCTTGAGGCCTTGTATAGATTATCGTCTTTTGAATAAGATTACCGTAAAATATCAGTATCCTTTGCCATTGTTGACTGATTTGTTTGCTCGCATTAAGGGGGCTAAATGGTTCACTAAGATTGATCTTCGGGGTGCGTATAATCTTATACGAATAAAGCAAGGTGATGAGTGGAAAACCGCATTTAATACGCCTGAGGGCCATTTTGAGTATTTGGTAATGCCTTTTGGACTTTCTAATGCTCCTTCAGTCTTCCAGTCCTTTATGCACGATATTTTCCGTGAATATCTGGATAAATTTATGATTGTGTATTTGGATGATATTTTGGTTTTTTCTGATGACTGGGAGTCTCATGTTCAGCAGGTCAGGAAGGTGTTTCAGGTCCTGCGGGCCAATTCCTTGTTTGTAAAAGGCTCAAAGTGTCTCTTTGGAGTCCAGAAGATTTCTTTCTTGGGGTATATTTTTTCCCCTTCTACTATTGAGATGGATCCCGTCAAGGTTCAGGCTATTTGTGACTGGACGCAGCCTACATCTCTTAAGAGTCTACAGAAGTTCTTGGGCTTTGCTAATTTCTATCGTCGTTTTATAACTAATTTTTCTAGTGTTGTTAAGCCTTTGACGGATTTGACTAAGAAGGGTGCTGATGTTGCTAATTGGTCTCCTGCGGCTGTGGAGGCCTTTCAGGAACTTAAGCGCCGGTTTTCTTCTGCTCCTGTGTTGCGTCAGCCAGATGTTTTGCTCCCTTTTCAGGTTGAGGTTGATGCTTCCGAGATTGGAGCGGGGGCGGTTTTGTCACAGAGAAGCTCCGATGGCTCAGTGATGAAGCCATGCGCGTTTTTTTTTCTAGAAAGTTTTCGCCGGCTGAGCGGAATTATGATGTTGGTAATCGGGAACTTTTGGCCATGAAGTGGGCATTTGAGGAGTGGCGTCATTGGCTAGAGGGTGCTAGACATCGTGTGGTGGTCTTGACTGATCACAAAAATTTGATTTACCTTGAGTCTGCCAGGCGTTTGAATCCTAGACAGGCTCGTTGGTCACTGTTTTTCTCTCGTTTCAATTTTGTGGTTTCATACCTGCCAGGTTCAAAGAATGTGAAGGCGGATGCTCTTTCTAGGAGTTTTGTGCCTGACTCCCTTGGAAATTCTGAGCCCTCTGGTATCCTTAGGGATGGGGTGATTGTGTCTGCTGTCTCCCCAGACTTGCGACGTGCTTTGCAGGAGTTTCAGGCGGGTAAACCTGATCGTTGTCCGCCTGAGAGACTGTTCCGGATAATTGGACCAGTAGAGTCATCTCCGAGGTCCATTCTTCTGCGTTGGCAGGTCATCCTGGAATATTTGGTACTAGAGACTTGGTGGCCAGGTCTTTTTGGTGGCCTTCCTTGTCGAGGGATGTTCGTTCTTTTGTGCAGTCTTGTGAGGTTTGTGCTCGGGCTAAGCCTTGCTGTTCTCGGGCCAGTGGATTGTTGTCACCTTTGCCTATCCCGAAGAGGCCTTGGACGCACATTTCCATGGACTTTATTTCGGATCTCCCTGTCTCTCAAAAAATGTCCGTCATCTGGGTTGTGTGTGATCGCTTTTCTAAAATGGTTCATCTGGTACCCTTGCCTAAGTTGCCTTCCTCCTCTGAGTTGGTCCCTCTGTTTTTTCAGAATGTGGTTCGTTTGCATGGGATTCCTGAGAACATCGTTTCTGACAGGGGATCCCAGTTTGTGTCTAGATTTTGGCGGACGTTCTGTGCTAAGATGGGCATTGATTTGTCCTTTTCGTCTGCATTCCATCCTCAGACGAATGGCCAGACTGAACGAACTAATCAGACCTTGGAAACTTATTTAAGGTGTTTTGTTTCTGCTGATCAGGATGACTGGGTTACCTTTTTGCCGCTGGCCGAGTTTGCCCTTAATAATCGGGCTAGTTCTGCTACCTTGGTTTCTCCTTTCTTTTGTAATTCGGGGTTTCATCCTCGTTTTTCCTCTGGTCAGGTGGAACCTTCTGATTGTCCTGGAGTGGACATGGTGGTGGATAGGTTGCACCGGATTTGGAGTCATGTGGTGGACAATTTGAAGTTGTCACAGGAGAAGGCTCAGCAGTTTGCTAATCGCCGTCGCCGCGTGGGTCCTCGACTTCTTGTTGGTGACTTGGTGTGGTTGTCTTCTTGTTTTGTTCCTATGAAGGTCTCTTCTCCTAAGTTCAAGCCTCGGTTCATCGGTCCCTATAGGATCTTGGAAATTCTTAACCCTGTGTCGTTTCGTTTGGATCTCCCGGCATCGTTTGCTATTCATAATGTGTTCCATCGGTCGTTGTTGCGGAAGTATGAGGTACCTGTTGTTCCTTCGCTTGAGCCTCCTGCTCCAGTGCTGGTGGAGGGAGAATTGGAGTATGTTGTGGAGAAGATCTTGGATTCTCGTGTTTCCAGACGGAAACTCCAGTATTTGGTCAAGTGGAAGGGTTATGGTCAGGAGGATAATTCTTGGGTGGTTGCCTCGGATGTTCATGCTGATGATTTGGTTCGCGCTTTTCATAGGGCTCATCCTGGTCGCCCTGGTGGTTCTCGTGAGGGTTCGGTGACCCCTCCTCAAGGGGGGGGTACTGTTGTGAGTTCTGTTTTTGGGCTCCCTCTGGTGGTTACTGATGGTACTGGGTGACTTGTCTTTCCTGGGTTTCTGGGTTCCACCTGATCCATCAGCATATGGGAGTTTCCTATTTAACCTGGCTTTGCTGGCATTTCCTCGCCGGTTATCAATGTATCCAGTGTGTCTTGTTACCTCTGCTCCCTGCTCCTAGAACCTTCTGGTCAAGCTAAGTTTGGATTTTCCTGTTTTGGTGTTTTGCTTTATTTGGTTTTTAGTCCAGCCTGCAGATATGTGATTCTTGCTGCTGGTTGCTCTAGTGGGCTGAAATTGCTCCTCATGTACCATGAGTTGGCACATGAGTTCAAGTAATTTCAGGATGGTTTTTTTGAAGGGTTTTTCGCTGACCGCGCAGTTCACTTTTGTATCCTCTGCTATCTAGCTTTAGCGGGCCTCATTTTGCTGAAACTGTTTTCATACTGCGTATGTGCTTTCCTCTCATTTCACCGTCATTATATGTGGGGGGCTGCTATTTCTGTGGGGGATTTCTCTGGAGGCAAGAGAGGTCTGTGTTTCTACTAATAGGGGAAGTTAGATCTTCGGCTGGAGCGAGACGTCTAGGATCATCGTAGGCACGTTCCCCGGCTACTTTTATTTGTGTGTTAGGTTCAGGGTCGCGGTCAGCTCAGGTTCCATCGCCCTAGAGCTTGTTTGTATCTGTGCTTGTCCTTTGGTGATCCCCTGCCATTGGGATCATGACAAGTACCCCCCACGGCTACTTCTAGTTGCGCTGTTAAGTTCAGGGTTTGCGGTCAGTACAGGTGCCACCTTCTCCAGAGTACGTCTCATGCTGCTCCAAGGCCACCAGATCATAACATATAGCGTGGATCCAGGAGGCAGGCCAACCAGTAATCGTCATCGGTCATCATTTTTATAATGCGGGGGTCCCTTTTTAGGATACGAAAGGCATAATCCGCCATGTGGGCCAATGTTCCAGTTGTCAATTCACTGCTTGTGCTGGGTTGAGGAGCACTTTTGGGCAAATCAATGTCACTTGTCTCCCTCAAAAACCCTGAACCTGGCCTTGCAACGCCACCAGTTTCTATTGCCCCCTGAGAAGCTTCCTCATCCAAAAAATACTCATCCCCATCATCCTCCTCCTCTTCGCCCGCCACCTCGTCCGGTAGACAATGGCTGACTGTCATCAAGGCTCCCTCGTCCTCGGGTGCAGACGCCTGCTCCTTTATGTGCGTCAAACTTTGCATCAGCAGACGCATTAGGGGGATGCTCATGCTTATTATGGCATTGTCTACACTAACCAGCCGTGTGCATTCCTCAAAACACCGAAGGACTTGACAGGTCTTGTAGCTTCGACCACTGAACACCTGACAACTCCATGTCTGCCATCTAACTGCCTGCCCGTGTATGTGTATCCTCCCACAAATACATAACAGCACGCCTCTGTTCGCACAGTCTCTGAAGCATGTGCAGTGTGGATTTCCACCTTGTTGCAACGTCGATGATTAGGCGATGCTGGGGAAGGTTCAAAGATCGCTGATGGTTCTGCATACGGCTGGAGTGTACGGGCGAATGGCGGATGTGCAAGCAAAGTCTGCGCATCTTCAGGAGCAGGTCGGGTAACCCCGGATAACTTTTCAGGAAACACTGCACCACCGGGTTTAAGGTGTGAGCCAGGCAAGGAATGTGTTTCAGTTGTGAAAGGGCTATGGCAGCCATAAAATTCCTTCCGTTATCACTCACTACCTTGCCTGCCTCAAGATGTACACTGCCCAGCCATGACTGAGTTTCTTGCTGCAAGAACTCGGACAGAACTTTCGCGGTGTGTCTGTTGTCGCCCAAACACTTCATTGCCAATACAGCCTGTTGATGCTTGCCACTAGCTGTTCCATAATGGGACACCTCGTGTGCAACAGTGGCAGCTGCGGATGGAGTGGTCGTGCGACTGCGGTCTGTGGACGAGCTCTCGCTTCTGCTGGAGGACGAGGAGGAGGAGGGGTGCCGAACGCCTACAGCCAACTGTTTCCTAGACTGTGGGCTAGGCAGAACTATCCCAGTATTGCTGTCCCCTGTGGACCCTGCATCCACCACATTAACCCAGTGTGCCACGATGGACACATAACACCCCTGGCCATGCCTACTGGTCCATGCATCTGTTGTCAGGTGCACCTTTCTACTCACAGATTGCCTGAGTGCATGGACAATGCGGTCTTTTACATGCTGGTGGAGGGCTGGGATAGCTTTTCTCGAAAAGAAGTGTCGACTGGGTAGCTCGTAGAGTGGTACACCATAGTCCATCAAGGCTTTGAAAGCTTTGCTTTCAACTAACCGGTAGGGCATCATCTCTAACGAGATTAGTCTAGCAATGTGGGCGTTCAAACCCTGTGTACGCGGATGAGAGGATGAGTACTTCCTTTTCCTAACGAGAGTCTTTTGTAGGGTGAGCTGGACTGGAGAGCTGCATATGGTGGAACTAGCGGGGGTGCCGGTGGACATGGCAGACTGAGAGAGGGTTGGTGATGGTATTCTTGCTGTTGGCCTACATACAGTGTTTCCTACCACGAAACTGGTGATTCCCTGACCCTGACTGCTTTGGCCTTGTGACGAAACTTCCACAGTTGCTGCAGGTGGTGTGGTAAACGATGGGCTTACAGTGAGGGAAGGGATGTAGCATTGCTGACTAGCTTCATTGTGAGAAGGTGCAACAATGTTAAGGGACATTTGGTAGTTAGTCCAGGCTTGCGAGTGCATGGTGGTTAAATGTCTATGCATGCAACTTGTATTTAGATTTTTAACATTCTGACCTCTGCTGAAGGTCCTTGAGCATTTCTTACAGATGACTTTGCACTGATCATTTGGATCTTGTTTAAAAAAGTGCCAGACTGCACTCTTCCTACTATTGGATACCTTTTCAGGCATTGCACACTGAGCTACTTTAACCGGATGGCCACGCTGTCCTACAACAGTTTTAGGTTTTGACACACATTTTTGGCCAGATACGGGCCTGCCAGATGGAAGTTGTTGCGATGTTGATGCCTGCTGCGGCTCCTCCTCCTCCACTTCAGAGCTACTGACAGCTGCACCCTGTTCCCCCAATGGCTGCCAATCAGGGTCAACAACTGGGTCATCTATGACCTCCTCTTCTATGTCCTGTGCACCTTCCTCTGTGTCACCGTGTAAGCCGGTGCTATAGCAATCGTGACGGGGCTCCATAGTCTCATCAGGGTCAGATTCTGGATCAGCACACTGCGAGGGCAATGTTGTGATCTAAGTCAAAGGAACAGCATAATAATCTGACTGTGGTTGTGCATCTGTGCACTCCATGTCCGATTCATCTTGTAATGGGCATGGCCTGTTAACAATTTCCCTTTCTAACCCAGGCACGGTATGTGTAAAGAGCTCCATGGAGTAACCCGTTGTGTCGCCTGACGCATCCTTCTCTGTTGTTCTGGGTGAAGAACACAAGGAAGCGACTTGTTTCTGACCGGGAACATCCACTGATGACGCGCTGCTTTTACATTTTGCACTTTCCGAAGAGGAGGCGAAAGAGATAGAGGCAGAGTCAGCAAGGAAAGCCAAAACTTGTTCCTGCTGCTTCGGCTTTAAAAGCGGTTTTCCTACTCCCAGAAAAGGGAGCGTTCGAGGCCTTGTGTAGCCAGACGATGACGGTGGCTGAACAACGCGAGACTTAGGTGCTATATTGCTTTTCCCACGACCACCTGATGCTCCACCACCACTACCATCATTACCAGCTGGCAATGACCGCCCACGGCCACGACCTCTTCCACCAGACTTCCTCATTCTTGGAAAAATGTAACCAAACTAACAAACGGTATTTGGTACTGTAAAACCAGTTAGAAGGTGGACGCAAACTTGTTGTGAATTTAAATCTCCCTTTATAGGTGTGTGAGACTGCAGGGAAAATCAGGCCCACTGTATTACAATACACAGCTCCAGTGGCAGACAGTGTCTGACAGATATGCCACTAACAGGACTGACGCAGATGCACACACTGGAAATAAAAATCTCCCCTTTTTTTATATGGGAGACTAGTGAATAAATCTGGCCCACTGTATTACAGTATATTTTCTGTGGCAGAAAATGAATGACAGCTACCACAGACAGGACTGGCGCAGATGCACAGATTTGCCAATATTAATCTCCCCTTTTTTTATATGGGAGACTAGTGAATAAATCAGGCCCACTGTTTTACAGTATATTTTTTGTGGCAGAAAATGACTGACAGATGCCACAGACTGGACTGGCACAGATGCACAGATTTGCCAATATTAATCTCCTCTTTTTTTATATGGGAGACTAGTGAATACATCAGGCCCACTGTTTTACAGTATATTTTTGTGGCAGAAAATGACTGACAGATACCACAGACTGGACTGGCACAGATGCACAGATTTGCCAATATTAATCTCCCCTTCTTTTTTTTATGGGAGACTAGTGAATAAATCAGGCCCACTGTTTTACAGTATAGTTTCTGTGGCATAAAATGACTGACAGATACCACAGACTGGACTGGCACAGATGCACAGATTTGCCAATATTAATCTCCCCTTCTTTTTTTATGGGAGACGAGTGAATAAATCAGGCCCACTGTTTTACAGTATAGTTTCTGTGGCAGAAAATGACTGACAGATACCACAGACTGGACTGGCACAGATGCACAGATTTGCCAATATTAATCTCCCCTTCTTTTTTTTATGGGAGACTAGTGAATAAATCAGGCCCACTATTTTACAGTATAGTTTCTGTGGCATAAAATGACTGACAGATACCACAGACTGGACTGGCACAGATGCACAGATTAGCCAATATTAATCTCCCCTTTTTTCATATGGGAGACTAGTGAATAAATCAGGCCCACTGTTTTACAGTATAGTTTCTGTGGCAGAAAATGACTGACAGATACAACAGACTGGACTGGCATAGATGCAGATGCACTGATTGGCAATATAAATCTCCCTTTTTAGGTGTGGGACAGTGCAGAAAAATACAGGCCCACTGTTTCACACTACACAGTTTTAGGGGCAGAAAGTGGCTTGAAGATATATATATATATATATATATATATATATATATATATATATATATATATAAAGGACTGTACTACAATTACCATCTCCCTACAGTAATCTCAGAAAAGTATGGCAGGCAGCAATAAAAAGGACTGCTGCACACAAAAGTGTGGACAAACAAACAAGATAGCTGTGCAGAAAGGAAGGAGCAACAGGATTTGTGCTTTGAAAAAAGCAGTTGGTTTGCACAGCGGCGTACAAACAGCAATGCAGCTATCAGGGAGCCTTCTAGGGCAGCCCAATAAGCTACAGCGCTGAGGAAAAAAAATGTAGCTTCCACTGTCCCTGCAAACCAAAGGTGGTGTTGGACAGTGGAAATCGCTACAGCACAAACGGTTTGGGGGTTAATGGACCCTGCCTAACGCTATCCCTGCTTCTGACGAAGCAGCAGCAACCTCTCCCTATGCTCAGATCAGCAGCAGTAAGATGGCGGTCAGCGTGCACGCCCCTTTATAGCCCCTATGACGCCGTGGAAAGCAAGCCAGTCACTGCCATGCCCTTCTCTAAGATGGTGGGGACCGAGAACTATCTCATCACGCTACCCACACTCTGTGTCCTCCTTCATTGGCTGAGAAATGGCGCTGAACGCGTCATATGAAATGCGCTTTTGGCGCGAAGGTTGCCGACCGCGTGGCCGACCCCACAAAGGGATCGGGTCAGGTTTCATGAAACCCGACTTTGCCAAAAGTCGGCGACTTATGAAAATGACCGATCCGTTTCGCTCAACCCTAGTAACCACATAAAGTGACAGTGGTCAGAATTGTAAAAATTGGCCTAGTCATTAAGTACCAAATTGGCTCTGCCACTAAGGGGTTAAGAGGAAGGAAGGAATGAAGGAAGTGGGGGGAGGGAAAGAGAAGGGAACTGAAGTGTGAAGCATGAGGAGAGTTGAATCTCTCCCATTGATGTTAACTGCCTCTCTGTTCTATCCTACTCCGCTAATTTGTCTCCAAGAGTGTAAGGAATTCAGGAGATTCGCGAAACTTAATCCATTCCTGCCATGTTTTATAAAACATATCCTCATGTTGTGTCACACAGGAAATCCATTTCCATAATTCCTTAATGACCAAGCCAAATTTTTACAATTCTGACCAGTGTCAGTTTATGTGGTAATAACTCTGGAACGCTTCAATGGATCCAACTGATTCTGAGATGGTTTTTTCGTGACATATTGTACTTCATAATAGTGGTAACATTTCTTTGATATGACTTGTCATTTGTGAAAAAAAAAATATTTGGCAAAAGTGTTGAAAATTTTGCAATTTACAATCTTTTAATTTTTAAGACCTTAAATCAGAGAGATGTCTCACACAAACTAGTTAATAAATGACATTCCCCACATGTCTACTTTACATAAGCTCAATTTTTGAAACATAATTTTTTTTGTTAGGAAGTTAGAAGGGTTAAAAGTTGACCACCGATTTCTAATTTTTCCAACATTTACAAAACCATGTTTTTAGGGACCACATCACATTTGAAGTGACTTTTAGGGGCCCATATGACAAAGTACCCAAACGTGACACCATTCTAAGAACTGCAAGAAGTTTATTAACCCTTCAGTTTCTTCACTTTAATTATTTTCACAAAAATTTACTTTAGACCCAAACTTTCTTGTTTTCGCATGGGTAACAGGAGAAAATGGACCCCAAAATTTATTGTGCAATTTTTCCTGATCACGCCAATACCTTATTTGTGGGGGAAATCTACTGTTTGGGAGCAGGGCAGAGCTCGGAAAGCAAGGAGTGCCATTTGACTTTTTGAATGAAACATTTGCTGGATTAGAGGCCATGTCGCGTTTGGAGAACCCATGATGTGCCTGTGGGTTTATCACAGTGATCAAAAGGAACCAATAGGAAACATTTTAGATTGTTGCCGGGTACCAGCCGGCAGATCTCGGTGGCGCACTGGGCATGCACCTGCCATTTTTTTTCCAGGAATATGACGCTGGGTCGGTGGACAGAGCAGGAGGTACCGGGGTTCTCAGGGGCATTATTTCTCACTCTTCTGACATGTATATCATGTCAGAAATGAGAGAGATCAATGTGACAGCAGTACACTTTTTTTGTGATCGCCAAAGTGGTCTGCCTATGTAAGCAGGCTATAAAATGACCACCAACTGGCAAATATGTAGCTGATCCCCGGTCATTTAATGCCGCAGATCGGTTTGTGCAAACGGACCTTTAGACCTGTGGAGAGATCTAGAGGGTATGTGCACACGTTGCAGATTTGCCTGCGTATTTTTCTGCACTGAATCTGCATCTTTTGGCAGAAAGCGCATTTGTGATGTTATTTCTTGTCCAACCTCCTCTTTTACATTTGTCCAACCCACACTCCATTACACACACAGATAGACAGATAGACAATAGATAGATATAAATATAGATAGAAGATAGAAGGAATGAGATAGATAGACAGATAGATAGATGATAGATAGAAGGAATGAGCTAGATAGATGGATAGAAGACAGATAGATCTATAGATAGATCTATACATAGATCGATAGATATTATCTATCTATAGATCTATCTGTCATCTATCTAGCTCATTCCATCTATCTATCGATAGTTAGATAGAAGGCATGAGATAGATATATAGATAGATCTACATATAGATAGATCTATAGATACATAGATCTATCTATTCATATATCTATCTATAGATATACTGTACAGTATGTATGGATAGATATATCTATGGATAGATGTAGATAGATAATATGGATAGTTAGATACAGTATATGGATAGATATATCTATAGATATATCTATCTATAAATACATCTATAAATAGATATATCCATAGTTATATCTATCTATAGATATACCCATAGATATCCATCTATAGATATATCTATAGATATATCCATAGATATGTAATAGCAAGGCCGGTGTTGATTAATGAACATGTTTAATTAAAAAAAAAAAAACAGAAAAAAATGGAGTGGACTCTTGCACAATTTTCAGCACCAGAGGTGGAGAGCCGACAGCCGGGGGCCAATATTTGTAGCCTGGGAAGGGGGTAATAACCATGGCCCCTTCCCAGGATATGATTATCAGCCTGCAGCTGTCTGCGTAGCCTTTACTGGCTATTAAAATAGGGGGACCCCCCAAAAAAATTATGTGGGTTCCCCCTATATTTTAAAGTCAGATAGGCTACCCAGACAGCTGTGGGCTGATATTCATAGCCTAGAGAGGGGCCATGGATATTTGCCCCTCCCGGCTACAAATACCAGCCCCCAGACACCCCAGAAATGGCACAATTCTGGCACTTAGCCCATCTCTTCCCACTCCCCTGCAGGGGTGGGATATGGGGTAATAAGGGGTTAATGTCACCTTGCTAATGTAACGTGACATTAAGCCCGGTTAGTAATGGACAGGCGTCAATAAGATGCCTATCCATTACTAATCCAATAGTAGCAAAAGAGTTAAAAAAAATAAGGACACAGACAGAAAAAGTATTTTAATATTCTTAATTTCACCATACTTACCATACTCGATCGCCTGCAAAAAATTAAAAATAATAAACCAACCGTATACTCACTTTCTGCCGTAGTCCAATTAATAACGAGTGTCCTACGATGATCTCCCCTATAGAACAGTTAAATCGGGTGATGTCACTGCTCTATATGCCTCCAGTGACACACTCACAGGAGACAATGGCTCCTGCAGTGCATCACTGAAGAGGTTACCTGAGTTCATTGGTCTCACTTTATGGCAAAGCTGCATGGGAATTTTCCCACACAGCAGTACCACAAGTGAGAATACCTTCCGTCATTGTATCCTGGAGCACCTGGAGAGTGGTCGCATCAGCTGATGTAACAGCTCTCCACGGGAGATCATCGTGGGACACTCGTTTTAATTAGATATCTGCGGATCAGGGAGTATATTGTTTGTTTATCATTTTAATATTTTTTACAGGTGAGCAATGGCTTCGGGGAGCAAGGTGATGGTGAGTATGTACTCTATGTTGTATGTACTGTATGTGTTGTGTATATGTACTGTATGTCTTTATGTATGTGTTGTATGTACTGTATGTTGTATGTACTGTATGTCATATGTTGTATGTACTGTTGTATGTCATATGTTGTATGTACTGTATGTCATATGTTGTATGTACTGTATGTCATGTTGTATGTTGTATGTACTGGTGCATGTTGTTTGTACTGTGTCATATGCTGTATGTACTGTTGTATGTACTGTTGTATGTCATATGTTGTATGTACTGTATGTCATATGTTGTATGTACTGTTGTATGTCATATGTTGTATGTACTATATGTCATATGTTGTATGTACTGTTGTATGTTGTATGTACTGTTGAATGTCATATGTTGTATGTACTGTATGTCATATGTTGTATGTACTGTTGTATGTCATATGTTGTATGTTCTGTTGTCTGCTGTATGTACTGTATATCATAGGTTGTATGTTGTATGTACTGTTGTATGTAGTAAGTTCTGTATGTCATGTTGTATGTTTTATGTACTGTTGTATGTAGTATGTTCTGTATGTCATATGTTTTATGTACTGCATGTTGTATGTTCTGTTGTATGTTGTATGTACAGTATGTACTGCATGTTATACGTTGTATGTACTGTATGTTGTATGTGTGTGTTTTTTTTTACATTCAACACATTAGCCGGATGATGGGACTACTACGGTCTCATCATTGGCTAATGTGTGAATCACTGTCACTGTAGCAGGCATAGCCAGATGGGACTTTTAGTACCATCGGACAATGCCTACACACACACACCCGGACAGCGCCGCACACACCCGGACAGCTCACAGACCTCCCGGACAGCCCGCAGACCCCCGTACAGCGCCGCACACCTTGGGACAGCCCACAGACCCCCCAGACAGCCCGCAGACACCCCGCAGACTCCTCCCGCACAAACATACATGCATACAGTCACCACCCACACACTTCCCTCCTCCCGATCTGCAGCGTTTCCCCAGCAGCTAAACCGTGGTTTTGCTGCGGATGTGCCTTACTCAATGCAAGTCTATGGGTGCAGAAACACTGCAGATCGGCCCAAAGAATTGACATGCTGCGGAAAAAACAATGCTTCGTTCCCGCGCGCTTTTTTCCGCAGCATGTGCACAGCGGATTTGGTTTTCCATAGGTTAACATGCTACTGTTAAACGCATGGAAAACTGCTGCAGATCCACAGCTTCAAAAACACTGCAGATCCTCTGGAAAATCCACAACGTGTGCACATAGCCTAAAATTGATTTTGGGAGATGGCACTCTTCAAATATGAGAGACCTGGAGCCGCTTGTAAATTAAGAATGGTCTAAAATTCCAGTTGAGAGGTGTAAGAAGCTTGTTGATGTTATAGTGAGCGATTGATTGCAGTTATTTATTCCAAAGAGTATGCAACCAAATATTAAGTTGAGGGTGCCAACAATTTTGTCTGCCCATTTTTAAGATTGTGTGAAATTATGTCCAAATTATGCCTTTTTTCTCTGTTTTTTTGTGAGGTTCCAATACACACAAAGGAAAGAAATGTGTATAACAAAACGTGTAATTAAAATAATTTTCTGGAACAATTTCAAGGGTGCCAACACTTTTGGCTATGACTGTTGAGGCTTTACAACAACATATGCTCTCATCCAGAAAACATCTATTTTAAGGAAGGCCTTACATATTGCAGCAAGACGATGTTAAGCCACATACTGCATCTAACAGCATGGCTTCACAGAAGAAGAGTTTGGGTGATGAACTGGCCGACTGCAGTCCGGATGTTTCAGAAATAGCAAACATTTGCCGCATTATGAAATGAAAAATCCGGTAAAGAAGACACAGGATTGTAGATAAGCTGGCAATCCTACATCAGACAAGACTGGGACAATATTTTTCTTCCAAAAACTTCAGTAATTGATGACTTCCCAGAAATATGTATGCAGACTGTTGTAAAAAAAAACTGATGTTACACAGTGGTAGAAATAGTCTGATCCAGTAGTTTAGCTACTGGGGGGGCAGATGGGGTGGCCGCCCCGGGCCCCACGCTCTGAGGGGCCCCACGCAGAGCTGCGCTACTGCTACTGTAACTGCATCGGCATGCGCAGGGTGCAGATACAGTTGCATTCTGTGGCAGAGCAGGGAGAATCAATCTCCCTGCTCTGCCACCTGGCTGAGCCAGGAGAAAGAGAGGTGAGTATTGGATTTATTTTTTTTATGGGGGTGCATCATGCTATAGAGGCCTAAAGGGGTGCAATATACTATACAGGCTGCCTATGAGTTTGCATTATACTATACAGGCTGCCTATGGGGGTGCATTATTCTATACAGGCTCAATATGGGGGTGCAATATACTATACAGACTGCCTATGGGGGTGCAATATACTATAAAGGCTGCCTATGGGGTGCAATATACTATACAGGCTGAATATGGGGAATGCAATATACTATAAAGGCTGCCAATGGGGGTGCAATATACTATACAGACTAGCAGCGAAGAAGAAACTTGGCGGCACTCACCGATCTTCAAACAGGTCTTTATTACAAAACTTCACGGCACGGGGGTGTATACAGAGAGTGGAGCAGGCGAACGACGGCCGTTTCGCGCCCTCCCGGTGCTTCAACGGGTTCAATGGATACACGGATGTGACGCCTGAAGTAGCGCTGAACTCAGACGCCCCTCCCCGCGCCACAACCCGCCCACCCATAGTACACAATACATTTAAAAGCAGGTCGACCAATAGTGTCGGGGGTGGGATCACTCACAGAACCTCTCTCCAGATATGTGGATTGGTTGTTACGCCCCCTATTGGCGCACATACCAGCATACACTAAAGACACTAGCGCCTTCCTGCAACAAATCCGTTCATTTACTTGGCAACCGACCTTTCAGTTAGTGTCAATAGACGTAGTAAATCTTTATACACGGATACCACAGGAAATGGGGGTTTCAGCAGTGCGCCATATTTTGGACACCACAGACATGGGACAGGACACCATAGGGTTTATATGTGACAGCCTTGGTTTCATTCTCACGCATAATGCGTTTACGTTCTTGGACCTCTGGTACCTGCAAATCGTCGGCACGGCGATGGGGACTCCGGCAGCATGCACCTTTGCTAATTTGTATTTGGGGTACTTTGAAGAGTCTTACATGTACTCCTTGGAAAACCCCTATTTGAAACATATCAGGATGTACCTACGGTACGTTGATGATATGTTCTTTGTATGGGACGGTACGCAGGATACGTTTGGACAGTTTGTTTCATATTTGAATGATAACAACATGGGGATGGCTTTCACCTCTCATTTTGGGGGGTCACACCTAGAGTTCTTGGACGTGTCTGTTGACATAGTGGATGGTGAGGTAAATACCTCCTTGTATCGTAAATCGGTTTCTACGAATGCGTTGATGCACTACCACAGCTATCATCCGGGTCATACCAAACGCTCATTACCTTATGGCCAGTTGGTACGTACCAGCCGTGCCAATAACACTCAGGAGGGCCTTGTAGCCCAAACCCTAGATTTACAACAGAGGTTGAGATATAGAGGATATCCGGATCGGGTGTGGAAAGAGGCTTGTGACAAAATGAGCAATAAACATCAACACATGGGTAAGGCATTACCATCGATGGGCAAAAGGTTCACTTTTTGTTTTCAGTACGGCCCAATGGACCGGCAGATCAGGTCTGCCATAAGAAAGAGTTGGCATTTGCTAGATAAGGACAGAGAACTAGCTGAGGTAGTAGCCAGGGGCCCTCTTATTTCCAATAGAAGGAGCACGAGGCTTAGAGACGTACTGGTGCAGAATCGAGTGGTAGAAAATAAACCCGACAATTGGTTGAGCAATAGTACCCCGAAGGGGAATTACCGATGTGGGCACTGCACATTCTGCAAACAGCATGTTACAGATAGGATCTTGCACATAGGGCCGGTTGAACATAAAGTAGGTCAGCTGATTACATGTAAAACTAAAAACGTAGTGTATGTAGTGTGGTGCCCGTGTGGGCGTTTTTACCTGGGTAAGACCATTAGGTGTTTATACGTACGCTTTAGGGAACATTGCCGATCAGTAACTACAGGGAAGGGAGTACCTAGACTCATTAAACATGTACGAGAGGAGCATGGAGGAAATGTGGAACCCGATAAGAGGGGGGGACCACCATAATTCCCTACTGAAATGCGAGGCGGTGTGGATAATGCGCACAGGAGCCATGGGTCCGGCAGGACTCAATGATAAAGTCGATATGTCTATTTTTCTATAAACAGGTATCAAGGGATAGGTCATTTTCAGGAGGTGGCCCTAATGATTGTGATGTCCCACTGGAGTTGGTCCAGTGACTGGCGCCGAGTCCTTTAGTGGGTATGTACTGTGGGAAGTGCGATAGGTTTTATGTAGTCTCAAGGATATTGCAACATACAGATATGCAGAGTTCCAAGTCATAGTATGTCCCTAAATAGCCAACTATTGTAGCGGGGAGATAGCTCATAGTTTCTGCGGGTCTAGTCAGTTTATATGGTGCTCGTTCAATGCGCAGTGTTAGGTTTTGTTTTTAATTGCATGTTGTTGCTTTTAAATGTATTGTGTACTATGGGTGGGCGGGTTGTGGCGCGGGGAGGGGCATCTGAGTTCAGCGCTACTTCAGGCGTCACATCCGTGTATCCATTGAACCCGTTGAAGCGCCGGGAGGGCGCGAAACGGCCGTCGTTCGCCTGCTCCACTCTCTGTATACACCCCAGTGCCGTGAAGTTTTGTAATAAAGACCTGTTTGAAGATCGGTGAGTGCCGCCAAGTTTCTTCTTCGCTGCTACATTGTTTATGGACGTTGTCTCGGTTGAGCACCTCAGGTCTGCCGGCTGGCTGCAAGCTGCGAGTTTCCCTGCATATGGTCGGAGTAGCGGTGGTGCGGTCAGCTGTTTTCTTCCCCGCACGTAGATGCTATACAGGCTGCCTATGGACAAGTCCTGGCTGGAAGAAGTTGTCATGTCGGTCTAGGGCCAAATGAAAAAGATTGGGAAAGTGAAAGATTCCATCAGAAAGAACGTCAGCGGTAAGTCATTATCTGTAACTGTGCTATTATCTCTAATATGTTCTCTAAGACTGTTATTTACCACTTACCATATGGCGGTAATATCAATGTTGGTCTTTATATTGAAGCTGGGTTCACATTATGTTTTAAAAGTCTGTTAGATGGACTGCGTTACACCGGGTCCGTCACCGCTAGCGCAGATAGAGCATCTGCTAGATCTATCTGCGCTAGCAATATGACATGTCGGCACTTGCCTTAACGCAGCCCGTTGAACGCATGTGTTGAATGGGCTGCTTTAACGCAATGTGAACCTAGCCTTAGGGTGCACCACCAAGTTATAATCAAGGTTGCCTGGTTAAGGGCCCACTCAGAAGTTTCGTCCCCCCTGAACCAAAACTCTAGCTACGCCTCTGGTCTGATCCCAACTACTTTGAGATGTGTTGCTGCCACCAGTTTCTAAACTAGTTAATATCTTCCTATGAAATGGAAAATGTTTAACTTTCACTTTCTGATCTATGTGCTGTATTCCCCTTTTCCTCATAGTTTGTAAGCTTGCGAGCAGGGCCCTTATTCCTCCTGGTATCTGTTTTGAACTGTATTTCTGTTATGCTGTAATGTCTATTGTCTGTACAAGTCCCCTCTATAATTTGTAAAGCGCTGCGGAATATGTTGGCGCTATATAAATAAAAATTATTATTATTATATTATTATTATTCTCTTTTAGAGAAAATATGACTTTAAGACATTTCAAAATAATTGCATTTTTGTTTTCTTTGCATCTTGCGGGGGCACGGCATTATTTGACGTGAACCCCCTGCAGTGGCGTAGGAAGGGGGTGCGGGGGGGGCGGTCCGCCCCGGGCGGCACAATGCGGGGGGCGGCCGGCGCTGCAGGAGAAAGAAAAAAAAAAAAAAAAAAGACGCCCCTTTAAATCTTCGGGCGGCGCCGTCCGCCGCCACGACCAGGCTCCCCCAGCCCCTGGGCCCCCGCCCCCCGCTCTAATACTCACCTCTCCTGGTTCCTGCGGCGCCGGCAGCTACAGCGTCCTCTGACTCTGCGACGTCTCAGAGCAGAGGGCGCGATGACGTCACTACTGTGCGCGCCGCTCTGCCTCTCTGTCCTGAGCGTCGCAGAGCCGGAGAGACGCTGACTGCACCGGACCTGCGCTAGGAACGGGAGAGGTGAGGATTTTACTTTTTTTTTTTTTTCTTTATGTCTGACTCTGGGGGCAATGCTGGAGACCATGGGGCAGAATGCTGGACACAATGGGGCAATACTGGAGACCATGGGGCAGAATGCTGGACACAATGGGGCAATACTGGAGACCATGGGGCAGAATGCTGGACACACTGGGGCAATACAGGAGACCATGGGGCAGATTGCTGGACACACTGGGGCAATACAGGAGACCATGGGGCAGATTGCTGGACACACTGGGGCAATACTGGAGACCATGGGGCAGATTGCTGGACACACTGGGGCAATACTGGAGACCATGGGGCAGATTGCTGGACACACTGGGGCAATACTGGAGACCATGGGGCAGATTGCTGGACACAACGGGGCAATACTGGAGACCATGGGGCAGATTGCTGGACACACTGGGGCAATACTGGAGACCATGGGGCAGATTGCTGGACACACTGGGGCAATACTGGAGACCATGGGGCAGATTGCTGGACACACTGGGACAATACTGGAGACCATGGGGCAGAATGCTGGACACACCGGGGCAATACTGGAGACCATGGGGCAGATTGCTGGACACACTGGGGCAATACTGGAGACCATGGGGCAGAATGCTGGACACACCGGGGCAATACTGGAGACCATGGGGCAGATTGCTGGACACACTGGGGCAATACAGGAGACCATGGGGCAGATTGCTGGACACACTGGGGCAATACTGGAGACCATGGGGCAGATTGCTGGACACACTGAGGCAATACTGGAGACCATGGGGCAGAATGCTGGACACACTGGGGCAATACTGGAGACCATGGGGCAGATTGCTGGACACACTGGGGCAATACTGGAGACCATGGGGCAGATTGCTGGACACAACGGGGCAATACTGGAGACCATGGGGCAGATTGCTGGACACACTGGGGCAATACTGGAGACCATGGGGCAGATTGCTGGACACACTGGGGCAATACTGGAGACCATGGGGCAGATTGCTGGACACACTGGGGGCAGGACTTGGGGCATGATTGGAGACATGGGGCAGGATTGGATCATGGGGCAGGACGGATACGATGGAGGCTGGTGGGGCAGGATGGGGAGATCATATGGGGTAGAATGGATAGTCATGAGTGCAGGATACGAGAACATATGGCTGGAGCCAGGAATGAGATAAACGGGGCCAGGGTGGGGAATAGTGTTACCATAGGGGCTAATTAAGGGATATTATTACTGCAGTGATGTATTTATTTTATTTTTTGAGTATACTGTTTTAAATGGGGGGGCGGTACTGTTATTGTGCAGAGTGACACTATATCGCCTTTTTGTCTTCATGTGGTGTAATGTAGAAGTTGTGAAAAATTAAGTAATGTGTTCTGCAAGCGGAGCTCGAGATAACTGTGTTATTTCCTGCAGAGACGAGTCCTGGCTGGAAGGAATGATGGCGGTCTGTGCTGGATGAAAGATGAAGGACTTCACCTAGAGACGTCACTGGTGAGTCAGTGTTACCTATACACTGACACTATACACTGTATACTATATACAGAGGTCCTGTGTACAATGTCACCAGTGATCACTGTATTACCTATACATTATATACAGAGTTCCTGTGTATAATACCACCAGTGATCTCTGTATTACCTCTACACAGACACTGCATACTAAGTACAGATCTCCTGTGAATACTGGCACTTATGGTGATAGTATTGTGTTTTTTTTTATTACTGATCAGTATTGTAGTATTCAGTCACTATGTGGTGGTAATATGTGGTCTGGAAATGGTGTTGTGGTATTTGTCCCTTGTATGTAGTATTATTCGGTCACTATGTGGTCTGGTCATGGTGTGGTGGTATTAAGTCACAGGTTTGGCATGTGGGGGTGACACCATTAGGCCCAGTTTAAGTTCTACAAAACAGGAAAACCATTTTTGGTAACCTTTGTGTGTATTGAGCCGGGGGGGGGGGGGGGCAAACTCGGGAACAGCCCCGGGCGGCAAAAGCTCTAGCTACGCCTCTGACCCCCTGACTGGCAGGCCAGGTAGATATAGATACACCTCCTGCCTTTTTGCCGACGCACGGGGTAGGAGTTAATGTTGGCACCATGCCCGGTTTTTAGTAGGTGGTGTAGATTGGACAGCGGTACATCTGGTGGGGAATTAGTTACTTCCGGTTGATATAAAAGACGGTGCCTGAGGCGTTTTTGGCCTCTTTGAATGGGGATTCACTGAGCTGCGGGTCACGCACTTACATTTGGAGCGTGGATACGAAGAATGTCGGGGTCGCTGGAGGCAGCTATCAGGGAGCGGGTTCGTAAGGAAGGCACCACCTGGCTTTCGGCAATGTTAGCGGAGTTGGGAGATGGTGGCGCCTTTCCTCACAGGGCTCCGGGCAGCCGGGGGGCACGGAGTAAGCCACGCCCACCGGGGGGAACGAGCCCGTCACTTATGCAGCCTGCTGGTCCGCGTCTGGCAGCATCGAGTTCAGCAGGCACGACGGTGTTTCCTGCTGTGGAGGCAGGTTCGTTGTTGGTTTCCCTGCCCAGCAGACAGGAGGAAAATAGGAAGGGTGGGAATATGAGGAGGCAGAGCAGTACTAGGGGGTGTGAGGCAGCATTACAGCAGCATAGTAACATTTCACAGGGCAAGGCAGAGGCACTGGGGGTTGTGGGAGAGGCTGTGGGGATATCTTCATTTTTATCTCCCAGTGTGACAGGACAAGTGATTGCAATGGGTAGTACTCATAGTGTCAGTTCATCTTCTGTGGAAGAGGTGGGGCAAAGGAGGTTAGCAGAACAGCAGCCAGGCCATTTACCTCAGACTGTGGAAGAACACTTGGCGGTTGATCTGTCAGTGGCAGGGAATAAACAATTACAAGTTAACCCTCAATCTGCCTGCATTCCTCCAGGTTCGGGCATGGTTAACTCACAACCTGGGTCAGTAATACAAGTGGGCAGCAGCCAGCAAGCAATACCTTACTCAGTTATAGCATGTTTGTCCAACCTTCCTAACGCCAGTCACACAGTGGTGGCAGGCGTAAATACTGTTAGTCAATCTGTGGGTGTTATGCCAATGGGCCACAATTCTCAGTTTCAGGAAGAGGTGACGGTGGCGTCATCTGGGGCAGGCCAAGCATTATTAGCAATGAGGGGAATGGCATCTGACTTTCGGGGGCGGAGTAGTGGCAGCAGAAGGATGCGCGACGGGTCCTCTTCTTCTGCCGATTCTGGGAGATCTTCTAGGTGTCATAGTCATCATACCCATCGTAGAAGGAGGAGATCGGCGTCTAGATGCAGTCGGAGGTCATGGACATCGCGTTTCCATTCTTCATCTTCTTCGGGGTCTCATGGTCGTAGTCGTGGAAGGAATCGCCAATCTCCCAGGTCATCCTATGAAGTGCAACGATCTTCTGATCAGGCGGGGACCCCAACTTCCGTAACACAGGCTGGTGAGTATAATTATGCAGAAGCATGGGAGAGTTCGGGAAAAAAATTGTGACATTGGATAATCTTAGGAACATACTTGGTGGAGAAAAATTGGTGTTGAACCCAAAATTACTGTCCCAAGTAAAATTTGCTACGTCTCAACCACCACTTTTACGTTCAGATATTCATAAGGATGTTTTTCACTGCGGTGTTCCTCCATTGGGGTCTCACCTAGAACAAGAAACATTGGAAAAAATATGGGCTAATGATTATATTGATATTTGGTCACTAGTGTCCCCGGAGCAGAGTTCAGTTGATCGGGAACGGCGGAAAGTTGATAGGCCGTATGAACGTCGTCCGAAAGTGTCAAAAACTATAAACAATTGGTTGCAAGCCTTTTTTGTGTTAGGTTGCGTTATGGGTAAAAAAACACCCTGAGCCGTGCTCGGAATTATTCCTCTATATGGACACCATATATAATTCGTATAAAAAGCATGGGGGCACCGCCTGATGGAGATATGATGAGGAATGTCGTCGGCGTTTAGCCATCAATCCACATCTTGGTTGGGGCGTTAAGGTCACGGATTCTTGGTTGCGTCTGATGGCTCAGGGGAGCATTCAGCCCTTTCATTATGGGGCCCTTGGCCAACAGACAGGCTCGGGCCAGTCCCTGTTTGAAGGCCCGGAACCTGCTGGCTGTTCAACGAAGGCCACTGCAAATTTTATGGACTATGCAAGTACAAGCACGAGTGCTCGGTATGCGGGGGAACGCATGCAGTCACAAAATGCCCTCATCCCACCTCAAAGTCCACTCTGTCAAAAACTAACTGCCAACTGAGCACCAATGCGATGGAGCCGTGGCTAAGTAAATATCATAAGGATGCGGCTGGTCAATTGCGAGTGGGGTTCATGTTTGGTTTCTTTATACCGTTCAATTTTGTCAAAGAATCATTTTTTTCTTCCAATTTAAAATCAGCTAGGGAGCTTCCTGTAGTCTTGGTGGAGAAAATCGCAAAGGATGTGGCGCTCGGTCGCATGATTGGACCTTTTTCGTCACCCACCTTTTTTAATCTAAGGGTATCCCCCCTGGGCGTAGTTCCAAAAAAAGAGCCGGGGGAGTTCAGATTAATACATCATCTTTCGCACCCGAAGGGTTATTCAGTGAATGATGGAATTAGTACAGAAAAGACCTCAGTGACCTATGCTTCCTTTGATCACGCATTAATGCTCCTGCGTCAAGCGGGACCAGGGGCATTAATGGCTAAGTCTGATATTGCGTCGGCTTTTTGACTCCTTCCAGTTCATCCGGATTGTCATCATCTTCTGGGATGTTTCGTCGATGGAAACTATTATTATTATACTTGCCTTCCCTTGGGATGTTCCATCTCATGTAGGTATTTTGAATTATTTAGTTGTTTTCTTGAATGGCTAGTTAATTTCGAGACAGGCTCCAATTGGATTACGCATTATTTGGATGATTTTCTGTTTGTAGGTTCGGCAGGTTCAGATATTTGTGAGGAGGTACTATTTAAGTTTTGGGAATTATTGAAGCTTTTTGGTGTTCTGCTATCGGAAGAAAAGATGGTGGGTCCAGTTACCTGCTTATGTTTTCTAGGTATTGAAATTGATTCTGTTAACAAGGTGTTTCGATTGTCTTCTGAAAACATTGCTAAATTAATAGAAAAAATTGATGGTTTTATGTCCATAAGAAAGGTGACCCTTGTTCAAATGCAATCCCTCTTGGGTTTATTGGCTTTTGCGTGTCGTGTGATGCCTATGGGAAGAGTTTTTTCCTGTCGTTTGGTGATGGCCACCCGAGGCTTAGGCTTCCGCACCATAGGATAAGGCTTGGCCTTCCCTTGATTGAAGACCTTAAAGTATGGAGGAGTTTTCTGTTGAATTATAATGGTTATACTTGTTTCCAAAGTGAAGAGAAGACAGGTCAGGACATTTCTCTTTTTGCGGACGTAGCTGGGTCCGTGGGTTTTGGTGTCATCTTCCACGACCAGTGGTGTGCGGAACGGTGGCCAGATAATTGGTTCATGAATGGGTGGACAAGAAATTTTAAGGTACCATCACATTAAGCAACTTACCAACGAGAACGACAGCGATCTGTGACGTTGCAGCGTCCTGGATAGCGATGTCGTTGTGTTTGACACGCAGCAGCGATCAGGATTCTCAGCTGTTGCCGGTGTTTGACGTCTCCTAGCGACCTAAACAGCGACGCTGCAGCGATCGACTCGTTGCCTATATCGCTGCAGCGTCGCTAAATGTGACGGTACCTTTACTCTCCTAGAGTTATTTCCATTGGTGGTGGTGGTAGTCATTTGGGGGGAGCAGTTGCGTAATAAACGTATTTGTTTTTGGACAGACATTGAGTGTGGTTCATGCGGTAAATTACTTGTCTTCTTTGTCTATTCCAGTGATCAAGCTGATACGGTTCCTAGTATTGAAATGCTTACATTTGAATATATGGTTCCGCTCTCGGCATGTTCCGGGTATTCAAAATGCTATGGCTAATTCCCTTTCATGTTTTGATTTTCAGAAGTTTCGGGATCTCGCTCCAGCTGCCGGTCAACAGGGAATTCCGTGCCCGGGATACCTATGGGAGATTCCGGGAACCTCCTAATGCCTTTGGTTCAGGCATCGGTGGCTCCCTCAACTTGGAAAGCATATGGTGAGGCGTGGCAGGAATGGTGGAGTTTCGCAAATAATCGCCTGGTTGACACAATCCAGAGGAGCGAGGTTGGAGGTGATAGTGGCCTATTTACAGCATTTACATGCCGGCGGTGCATCGGCAGCGGTAGCTAGGAAGAGGTTGTCAGGATTGTCGTTTCATTTTAAATTAAAGGGATGGGAGGACGTTACCAATGGTAATATCTTGCGACAGGCCTTAAAGGGTTGGAAATGCTCTGGGGATCAACAAGTGGTTAGACGACCAAATTCGTTTTCTCTTTTGGCGCAAATTATTGATAACACAAAATCAGTATGCAGTTCCGTTTTTGAATCGGTATTGTTTTCGGCAGCATTTGGAATTGCTTTTTTTCGGGACATTAAGGGTTAGTGAGTTGGCAGCTACTTCTACACAGAAACCTGGGGGCTTACAGCAGAATGATGTGTCCTTTTTCAACGGTGGCATCCGGATTCGTATTCGGTGGTCAAAAACAGACTATTTGGGTAACGGTCTATGGTTTCCTTTGTTTTCCATTGTAGGCCCGGTTTGTCCAATTAATTTGGTTACACAGTATTTGGCAATAAGACTGGATAGTCCTTCCTTTTTTGTGCATAAGGATGGATCACCATTGACCAGATTTCAGCTTTTGGCAGTTTTGCAAAGGATTTTAGGGGTGTTGGGGCTTCCTCCAGGTGAGTTTGGGACACTCATTTCGAATTGGGGCGGCTACTGAGGCGGCTCGAGCGGGTCTTAGTGATGACGAAATTATGATAGGTAGATGGCGTTCGTCATGTTTCTTTCGTTATATCAGACCTGATTTGTTAATGCTTTAATAGTTCTACTATGCACTTAAATGTCAGTGATTCTTTTCATTCTAGGCTTTTCCAGGACTAGTGTGTGGATTCTGGGTCATTCTTACGTGTTTTGGGCCGAACAGAGGGCAGAGTTGCGGCCTGGAGGGAGATCGCTTGGATTTCACAACGCCGATGTAAATTGGAGAGGCATTCGTGGATTAATGTGGTTGCAGGTTTTGGTTGAGGTGGTCCAAATATCGAGGATGTTGACCCACACAGTTATCCTGGTTTTGCATGCCGGGGGTAATGATTTGGGTTCGATACAGCTGACAGAGCTCCTGACGCTGATGCGGGCAGATATAGATAAATTAGGAGACTCCTATACAGAAAAGAAATTCCAGAATAATAATCTTATATAGTCAATGGATACAACCAAAATATATAACCTCACAAAAAATTCATCAGACCAATTTAGATAATAAATAATATTTTATTTAGACATAATCAGAATATCACCATATATAAAAAATGGAAACTTTATTGATGTTGATATTTATTATTTTTTTAAAATTTTTTAACCCCTTTACCTCCAAGGGTGGTTTGCACGTTAATGACCAGGCCAATTTTTACAATTCTGACCACTGTCCCTTTATGAGGTTATAACTCTGGAACGCTTCAATGGATCACGGTGATTCCAACACTGTTTTCTTGTGACATATTGTACTTCATGATAGTGGTAAAATTTCTTTGATATTACCTGCGTTTATTTGTGAAAAAAACGGAAATTTGGCAAAAATTTTGAAAACTTCGCAATTTTCCAAATTTGAATTTTTATGCAATTAAATCACAGAGACATGTCACACAAAATACTTAATAAGTAACATTTCCCACATGTCTACTTTACATCAGCACAATTTTGGAACCAAAATTTTTTTTGTTATGGAGTTATAAGGGTTAAAAGTTGACCAGCAATTTCTCATTTTTACACCAACATTTTTTTTTAGGGACCACATCTCATTTGAAGTCATTTTGAGGGGTCTATATGAGAAAAAATGACCAAGTGTGACACCATTCTAAAAACTGGACCCCTCAAGGTGCTCAAAGCCACATTCAAGAAGTTTATTAACCCTTCAAGTGTTTCACAGGAAATTTTGGAATGTTTACATAAAAATTAACATTTCACTTTTTTTCACAAAAAATGTAATTCAGCTCCATTTTGTTTTATTTTACCAAGGGTAACAGGAGAAAATGGACCCCAAAAGTTGTTGTACAATTTGTCCTGAGAACGCCGACACCTCATATGTGGGGGTAAACCACTGTTTGGGCGCATGGCAGAGCTCGGAAGCGAAGGAGCGCCATTTGACTTTTCAATGCAAAATTGACTGGAATTGAGATGGAACGCCATGTTGCGTTTGGAGAGCCCCTGATGTGCCTAAACATTGAAACCCCTCACAAGTGACACCATTTTGGAAAGTAGACCCCCTAAGGAACTTACCTAGATGTGTGGTAAGCACTTTGACCCATTAAGTGATTCACAGAAGTTTATAATGCAGAGCCGTAAAAATAAAAAATTATATTTTTTCACAAAAATTATATTTTCGCCCCCAATTTTTTATTTTCCCAAGGGTAAGAGAAGAAATTGGACCTCAAAAGTTGCTGTACAATTTGTCCTGAGTACACTGATACCCCATATGTGGGGGTAAACCACTGTTTGGACGCATGGGAAAGCTCGGAAGGGAAGGAGTGCCGTTTGACTTTTCAATGCAAAATTGACTGGAATTGAGATGGAACGCCATGTTGCGTTTAGAGAGCCACTGATGTGCCTAAACATTGAAACCCCCCACAAGTGTCACCATTTTGGAAAGTAGACCCCCTAAGGAACTCATCTAGATGTGTTGTGAGAGCTTTGAACCCCCAAGTGTTTCACTACAGTTTATAACGCAGAGCCGTGAAAATAAAAATTATTTTTTCCCCCACAAAAATTATTTTTTAGCCCCCAGTTATGTACTTTCCCAAGGGTAACAGGGGAAATTGGACCCAAAAGTTGTTGTCCAATTTGTCCTGAGTACAGTGATACCCCATATGTGGGGGAGCCACCGTTTGAGCGCATGGCAGAGCTCGGAAGGGAAGGAGCGCCATTTGGAATGCAGATTTAGATGGACTGGTCAGCAGGCATCACGTTGCATTTGCAGAGCCCCTGATGTAACTAAACAGTAGAAACCCCCCATAATTGACCCCATATTGGAATCTAGACCCCCCAAGGAACTTATCTAAATGTGTTGTGAGAACTTTGAAACCCCAAGTGTTTCACTACAGTTTGTAACGCAGAGCCATGAAAATAAAAAATCTTTTTTTTTCACAAAAATTATTTTTTAGCCCCCAGTTTTGTATTTTCCCAAGGGTAACAGGAGAAATTGGACCCCAAAAGTTGTTGTCCAATGTGTCCTGAGTACGCTGATACCCCATATGTTGGGGTAAACCCCTGTTTGGGCGCACGGGAGAGCTCAGAAGGGAAGGAGCACTGTTTTACTTTTTCAGCGCAGAATTGGCTGGAATTGAGATCAGACGCCATGTCGTGTTTGGAGAGCCCCTGATGTGCCTAAACAGTGGAAACCCCCCAATTATAACTGAAACCCTAATCCAAACACACCCCTAACCATAATCCCAACGGTAACCCTAACCACACCCCTAATCCTGACACACCCCTAACCCCAACCCTATTCCCAGCCGTAAACGCAATCCAAACCTTAACACTAACTTTAGCCCCAACCCTAACCCTAGCCCCAACCCTAACTGTAGCTTTAACCCTAGCCCCAACCCTAACCCTAATGGGAAAAAAGGAAATAAATACATTTTTTTAATTTTTCCCTAACTAAGGGGGTGAGGAAGGGGGGGTTTGATTTACTTTTATAGTGGGTTTTTTAGCGGATTTTTATGATTGGCAGCCGTCACACACTAAAAGACGCTTTTTATTGCAAAAAATTTTTTTTTGCGTTACCACATTTTGAAAGCTATAAGTTTTCCATATTTTGGTCCACAGAGTCATATGAGGTTTTGTTTTTTGTGGGACGAGTTGATGTTTTTATTGGTAACATTTTCGGGCACGTGACATTTTTTGATCGCTTTTTATTACATTTTTGTGAGGCAGAATGACCAAAAACCAGCTATTCATGAATTTCTTTTGGGGGGGTTTATACCGTTCCATGTTTGGTAAAATGGATAAAGCAGTTTTATTCTTCGGGTCAGTACGATTACAGCGATACCTCATTTATATCATTTTTTATATTTTGGCGCTTTTATACAATAAAAATTATTTTATAGAAAAAATAATTATTTTTGCATCGCTTTATTTTGAGGACTATAACTTTTTTATTTTTTCGCTAATGATGCTATATGGCAGCTCGTTTTTTGTAGGACAAGATGACGTTTTCATTGGTAACATGGTTATTCATATCTGTCTTTTTGATCGAGTGTTATTCCACTTTTTGTTTGGCAGTATGATAATAAAGCATTGTTTTTTTGCCTCGTTTTTTTTTTTACGGTGTTCATTGAAGGGGTTAACTAGTGGGACAGTTTTATAGGTCGGGTCGTTACGGACGCGGCAATACTAAATATGTGTACTTTTATTGTTTTTTTAATTTAAAGAAATGTATTTATGGGAACTATATATATATATATATATATATATATTTTAGGAATTTTTATTTTTTATTTTTCTTACACATGTGAATATTTTTTTTTTACACTATAGCATTGCCCCCCTTGGGGGCATCATGTTATAGTGTAAGATCGCTGATCTGACACTTTGCTGTGCACTGTGTCAGATCAGCGATTTGACGTGCACTCCTGCAGGCTTACCAGCACTTGCTCTGGTTCCGGGGAATGCAGGAAGGAGGAGGTAGGAGACCCTCGGAGCAACGCGATCACATCGCGTTGCTCCGGGGGTCTCAGGGAAGCACGCAGGAAGCCCCCTCCCTGCACGATGCTTCCCTTTACTGTCGGAACACTGCGATCATGTTTGATCGCAGTGTGCCGGGGGTTAATGTGACCGCTCCTGGCACATAGTGCCGGATGTCAGCTGTGAAGTCAGCTGACACCAGGGCCGCGATCGGCCAATCGCTATGACGTACTATTCCGTCGGTGGGCATACGGGCCCACCCCACCTCGACGGGATAGTACGTCTAATGTCACAAAGGGGTTAAATTTTTTTTACAAAAATTAATAAATATCAACATCAATAAGTTTCCATTTTTTATATATGGTGATATTCTGATTATGTCTAAATCAAATATTATTTATTATCTAAATTGGTCTGATGAATTTTTTATGAGGTTAGATATAAATTCCCTGTTTTTTTCTCACAATTTGTCTTTGTCTGGTCCGAGATAATTCCCAGGGTGATTTGGCGGGGAGCGCGTGAATGGGCGGGTATTGAAAGAGTACGAAGGGCAATAAATCATCGAATTTCTCGTTTTGTACATTTTAAGGGTGGTATTATAGTAAGGCACAGACAGTTATAGGGAAATAATGCCAGGTTGTTGCGTGCAGATGGGGTACATTTGACTGACATCGGTTTGGACATTTTTCTAGCTGGCTTGCAAGATGGGATTGAGGAGGCTTTGTTTGTTCTGGGTGGGGGGTCGTAGCTCTGAGTTGTCATAGCTACTCCTTGGCAGAAGAACAAGACAGGTAACATGTGCCGGGAGTGCGGCGGCATATCCCCACAACTTCCAAGTGGTTAACTGAAAGAGAGCTGCGACGTTACTCCTCCAAAAAAGAAGGGTTGTTATAAAAGATGAGAATTTGTGTTATATTTTCTCCAATAAAGTTATATGTTAAATATAAGTTTGTCTTGTTCTTTGGGTCGGGAAAAAGTCAGGGGAGGTGGGGTGTATGATCTGGGCAGTCTGTGAAGGCACGGTGTTATTTGACGTGAACCCCCTGACTGGCCAGCCAGGTAGATATAGATACACATTCTGCCTTTTTGCCAACGCACAGGGTAGGAGTTAATGTTGGCACCTTGCCAGGTTTTTAGTAGGTGGTGTAGATTGTGTACTTCCGGTGGGGCATTAGTTACTTCCGGTTGATATAAAATACAGTGCCTGAGGCTTTTTTGGCCTCTTTGAACAGGGATTCACTGAGCTGCCCACCCTCTCCCTCGCGGGTGGCTTTCAATTCTAATAAATGGTTAATGGTTTGGGTATGGTATTTGGTTGTAAAGGTTGATAAAAGTTGCAGCGGTTGGCGGAAGAACAAGACGGGTAACATGTGCCGGGAGTCCTGCGGCACATCCCCACAACTTCCAAATGGTTAACTGAAAGAGAGCTGCGACCTTACCCCTCCAAAAAAGAAGGGTTGTTATAAAAGATGAGAATTTGTGTTATATTTTCTCCAATAAAGTTATATGTTAAATATAAGTTTGCCTTGTTCTTTGGGTCGGGAAAAAGGCAGGGGAGGTGGTGTGTATGGTCTGGGCTGTCTACACAGTGTCCCAATGCAATTGTGTATCTTGGGCCCTCATTCTTGGCGCGTCCCAAAAGAGCATATGAACAAGAGCTGTAATGGTTTAAGGCCTTTTTGGATTTTTTTTGCATTGGGACCCATGAGATTCAATATGCCACTGTCTGAAGGTACTGACACTGATTCTCTCCTGTAGCCTATGCGGGTTTTGATACTGACACATATTTAGATTTTCACACAGTTTGCTGCTTCACTGTTTTCAGATCTTTTAGTTAGACGTTTCTATGGTTACAAAAGTACAATTATAAGCATAAGTTGTTTAAAAACTTCTTTTTTTTGAAAGGTACATCAAGTTTCTGCAAAGACGCTATATTTACAGTGTTCACCCTTATTTTTCAAGACTTCTGCAAACAGCTGAAGTATTCTGGATATCAAAGATAGAGCAACACAAAACACTAACGCCTTTAAAGATGTAGGTAACAAATGTGTCTGAAAATGAAGAAGCTGCAGGCAGAAAAACGGATCCTGTGCGAAAGTCCGTTAAGAAATTAATTGAACAAAAAACCTAAAAAGAAGAATCTGTTGCGCTATTCACTGAGATTGACAAATAAAGAAAGTGATGAACATAAACATAAATAGCCTTATTGACATATTCTAATTTTTATGATAGTCTAACACATAGAATTGTAACATATTTGGGTTAAAACGCCATTATAACGTAATAATTGTAGTGCATGCAAAATAATTGATAGCTGAAAAAGGTAGATCCAACTTCACAAATTCGATATATATACACATAAAAGTATCAAATTTATTAGGCAATCTAAAAATACATTTTTATTGGTAGATCCGCTATGGGTGAGCTTGCATGATCCTCTTTCTTATCTTCACACAAAATAATTATTCCATTTAAAATAGTCCTGACGGTAATACCATTAAATCTGCATGTGCACCCAGTGCAAGGCGCAATGGATAAAATTGTTGTGCCTCAAGTTGTTGCAGGTCACAAAAATTGGTTTTCCAAAAAATAAATGTTCTTTATAAGTGGTACCTTGAAACTGCTGTGTGCCTCACATCATCCGTAAACTCGTTATTCACCTAAAATTGACAGATGTTTGCCTGGTGCTGCCGGTATTTGGCGCTTAGAACTTGGCTGTAATGAAAGTAGTGTTCAGGGATCCATAACTCACGGGTACAGGCTGGAGACACGCGAGAGCAGGCAGAAGAAAAAGGACTGTGTGTTTGACCAGGGGTTCTTTGCATCAGTTTCAAAACTTTTGGCCACGACAGTAGATAAAGGAATCCACGAGTCACAACAGTGATGGTCACAGCTCAACACCTTCAACGCCCTACATAATGACCTATAACTTCACTCTTGGAGTCAATGAAAATCTCCAGTGTATGGTTTCCTATGGTCCAGATCACTGCTGGAAAGCATATCTCTAAATGATATTTGACACATTTTCTAGCCTTCATAACAACTACAATCGAATCAAACAATGAGAATGTAACAGTCTCTACCTCATACATTTATATCAAGTCTATTTTAAATATGGTCAAGACAACTCCCTGAAATGAAATACATTCCAATGTATACATGTGCTAATACCTAATTTGCCTTGTAGCGAGCAGTCTACTATTTGGTGTCATTCCTGTTTGAAACGGTGTAATTTGTGTGTAAGACACTGGTGCATTGTTTGAAAGGACGTACACACAAAGCAATGCATTACACATACCACATTCTCTGCCATGGAGGTTGGTCATTGACTTTATTATGTTATCAGAGAGCAGCACCTCTGTGTTCCCTCCTTTCTATCTAGTCTTTCCTTTAGCCTTCTTTTCCCTCCACCCACACAGCATACTGCAGAGGCTGCTTCCAAAGCAGGAAACTGCATGTACAGAGACAGTAATTTGTCTGTAATCTACCTATACAAGCCATGTATGTGAAATATATATTCCAGGGTTCATCTTTAAACATTTTTTAACATTACTATTTTTCCAAAAAGTGTTGGAGAGCAGGTCACGTTCAAACATGGTTAACTGCTATCAGTCTAACAATGGACGGACATAGATGAGCTGGAGACGGTGAAAATAATCATAGCAAAATATATTGTAAAGGAGGCAAAAAGGTATGGGGAACAAAAAAAAATGGAGGGCAGAGCAAACTATTGGAATGAAAAAGCGTGGGCGTTTTGAGAAGGGGGAAGATGGAGAGTGAGATGAGAGAAGGTGAGTCGTAAGGAGGAGGGATTGGAAATGGAATACAAAGTGGGAATGTATGAAGGGAACAAAGAAGTGAGATGAAGATTTTTGTATCGTATCGCTATTATCACCATTGACATGGCACAGCAGAGAGGACCTCCATTGATCTGCCCCTTTCAAGAGGAGCCTACTGTCTAATGCCACACAAACATATAAAGGGGACCCACATTAATAATTGGATTTACTAGCATTTGAAGTACATAGTGACTTGCAGCAATGAGTGCATTTACGTGCAAATACCATCCTCCTTGCTTTCTGGCAATGACATGGTTAATACTTGCAAGAATAATTGATGCCAACTGACTAGCCACTTTTGTGCTGAATTGGATGGCACAAGGTACATATACCTGTGGCAGCCCTCTTGTTTCAGCTTGTGTGTCCAAATTTCGAGGGAACAAGGAATGGGAAGCATGGTAATAAGCTCTATGTAAGGTGTTGGCGTGTGTGAGAACAGACGGCAGGAGGAGGGTGACAGTGTGATTCTGTGTGTGGGTGGACTGGAGGCGTGTCGCTGGCACTATCACTGGAGGTGGTAGTGTTAATGTGTAAAGGTGGCACTGGCAGCATATGGTATACGCGGTGGCAGGATGGGGCAGTGAGGTCACAGTTCTGAGGCTGCAGCAGTGACAAGTAATGGCAGGACAGAAGTGTGATATGTGGACTATGAGGGATAGCGGTGTAACAAAGTTTGGGGGAAGGGTGTTCAGAATGAATCTCTGCCAGTTTCCATAGCAACTTCTACTTCGTTCTCTCACACATCAGCCCTAGATTACCATGGAAACAGAAAAACTTTCCCAGATTTATATTTGTCTGCATAAAATTATAAAAAGTCAGAAAAAGTGGGGGAGTTAGCAGGGGAGTTAGGTGATCGCATTAAAGCTTCTCTAGATTTCTGTCAATAGCACTTAAGACTATTTCTCCAATAACCTGCATCATGACACTGCCACCAGAAGCAATTCACAGGCACAGCAACACCAATATTCCCAAAAGCATCAACACATTTCCTAGATGCTGTTAATAACTATCTGACAATATCGGAAATGGAAGCAGCAAAGGAGGCTACCCCCTCCCCCACCTTGCACCAAATACCGTATATGCTTTAACATTTACCCACTACCATTTATAAAGATAATACAGACATATAAAGTCTTGTTACCATAGCAACCAAATAAATTCTAGCTGTCAATCTCGTATAAATATGGCAGCTTGCTATTGCCAAAGCCACTATTCTTTTGTGCCCTAGATTTCAGCAACATTCAAAAATCCTTTGCCAAGATGTGCAGCCGCATTTATCGTTTTAGGCCTAAAAAAGTAGATCTTGCAGCAGTCCGATACTGCAACATTTCCATCAGGACATTGTGACATCTCACTAATCTTCATGGACCTTGGTCACATAGCAGATTTTCATTGAGAACCTTGTTGTTGTTCACTTAGTGTTTTATTCCTTATTCCAATGTTCACCCAATACAGACCATAATGGACGCTGCCATAAATGCTCCATTAGAGAGCCAGCCAAAATACTCGAACAGTGGTGTAGCATAAAAACGCAGAACACTCACTATTATAGTTTATAGAGATCTGATAGAGGGCGTAGACGTGTATCGCACAGGCTATTGGAGAGAATCAGTGTCAGTATCTTCAGACAGTGGCATATTATTATTATTATTATAGCGCCATTTATTCCATGGCGCTTTACATGTAAAGAGGGGTATACATAATAAAAACAAGTACAATAATCAAACAATACAGGTCATAACTTGTACAGGAGGAGAGAGGACCCTGCCCGCGAAGGCTCACAATCTACAAGGGATGGGTGAGGATACAGTAGGCGAGGATAGAGCTGGTCATGCAGCGGTTTGGTCGATCAGTGGTTACTGCAGTTTATAGGCTTGTCGGAAGAGGTGGGTCTTCAGGCTCTTTTTGAAGGTTTTGATGGTAGGCGAGAGTCTGATGTGTTGTATATTGAGTCTCATGGGTCCCAGTGCAAAAAAAAAAAAATCCAAAAAGGCGTCAAACCATTACAGCTCGTTATTTGTATTGGTCTATTCATATGCTCTTTCGGGACGCGACTAGAATGAGGGCCCAAGATACACAATTGCATTGGGACACTGTGTAAGATGCAAAGAAAACAAAAATTAAATTAATTTAGAAATCTCTAAAAGTCATATTTTCTTTAAAAGAGAATACAGAACACAGATCAGAAGGTGAAAGTTAAACATTTTCCATTTCATAGGAAGAAATTAACTAGTTTAGAAATTGGTGGCAGCAACACATGTCAAAACGGTTGGGATCAGACCATGTCTACCATTGTGTAACAGCTCCTCTTTTTTGCAACAGTTTGCATATTTCTGGGAAGTCAGGAGACCAATTACTGGAGTTTTGGAAGCAAAATATTGTCCCAGTCTTGTCTGATGTAGGATTGCCAGCTTATCTACAACCCTGCATCTTCTTTACCAGGTTTTTCATTTCATAATATGTCAATTGTTTACTATTATTGAAACATCTGGGCTGCAGTCGGCCAGTTCATCACTCGAATTCTTCTTCTGTGAAGCCATGCTGTTAGATGCAGTAAGTGGCTTAGCATTGTCTTGCTGCAATATGTAAGGCCTTCCTTAAAATAGACGTCTCGATGAGAGCATATGTTGATCTACACTGTGTGCAGAATTATTAGGCAAGTTGTATTTTGATCACATGGTAATTTCTATACATGTTGTCCTACTCCAAGCTGTTCAGGCTTGAGAGCCAACAACCAATTAAGTAAATCAGGTGATGTGTATCTCTGTAATAAGGAGGAGTGTTGTCTAATGACATCAAAACCCTATATCAGGTGTACTTAATTATTAGGCAACTTCCTGTTCTTTGGCAAAATGGGTCAAAAGAGAGATTTGTCGGGCTCTGAAAAGTCGAAAAATTGTGAGATGCCTTGCAGAGGGATGCAGCAGTCTTGAAATTGCCAAACTTTTGAAGCGAACAATCCGAACAATCAAGCGTTTCATGGCAAATAGCAAACAGGGTCGCAAGAAGCGTATTGGGCAAAAAAGGCGCAAAATAACTGCCCATGAATTGAGGAAAATCAAGAGCGAAGCAGCCAAGATGCCATTTGCCACCAGTTTTGCCATATTTCAGAGCTGCAATGTTACTGGAGTAACATAAAGCAAAAGGCCTGCAATACTCAGGGACATGGCCAAGGTAAGGAAGGCTGAAAAATGACCCCCTTTGAACAAAAAACATAAGATAAAACGTCAAGACTGGGCCAAGAAATATCATAAGACTGACTTTTCAAAGGACTGATGAAATGAGAGTGACTCTTGATGGGCCAGAGGCTGGATCAGTAAAGGGCAGAGAGCTCCACTCCGACTCAGATGCCAGCAAGGTTGAAGGTGGGTACTGGTATGGGCTGGTATCATCAAAGATGAACTTGTGGGACCTTTTCGGGCTGATGGAGTGAAGCTCAACTTCCAGACCTATTGCCAGTTTTTGGATGACTTCTTCAAGCAGTGGTACAGGAAGAAGTCGGTATCGTTCAAGAAAAACATGATTTTCATGTAGGATAATGCTCCATCACATGCCTCCAACTACTCCACAGCGTGGCTGGCCAGTAAAGGTCTCAAAGAAGAAAAAATAATGACATGGCCCCCTTGTTCACCTGATCTGAACCCCATAGAGACCCTGTGGTCACTCATAAAATGTGAGATCTACAGGGAGGGAAAACAGTACACCTCTCGGAACAGTGTCTGGGAGGCTGTTGCACGCAATGTTGATCGTAAACAGATCAAGCAACTGACAGCATCTATGGATGGAAGGCTGTTGAGTGTCATCATAAAGAAAGGTGGCTATGTTGGTCACTAATTTTGGGGGGAGGGTGTTTTTGCATGTCAGAAATGTTTATTTCTAAATTTTGTGCAGTTATATTGGTTTACCTGGTGAAAATAAAAAAGTGAGATGGGAATATATTTGGATTTTATTAAGTTGCCTAATAATTCTGCACAGTAATAGTTACCTGCACAAACAGATATCCTCCAAAGATAGCCAAATATAAAAAAAAAACTACTCCAACTTCCAAAAACATTAAGCTTTGATATTTATGAGTCTTTTGGGTTGACTGAGAACATAGTTGTTGATCAATAATAAAAATAATCCACTAAAATACAACTTGCCTAATAATTCTGTAAAGCCTCTACAGTCATAGCTAAAAGTGTTAGCACCCTTGAAATTGTTCCAGAAAATGAAGCATTTCTCCCAGAAAATTATTGCAATTACACGTTTATTTGCTTTTGCGTGTATTGGAACAAAAAAAATAAAATGAGAAAAAAGAAGGGTAAATTGGACATAATTTCATTAAAAAAAAAAACAAAATGGGCTGGACAAAATTGTTGGCACCCTCAACTTAATATTTGGTTGCATACTCTTTGGATTAAATATCTGCAATCAATCACTTACTGCAGTGGTCCCCAACTCCAGGCCTCGAGGGCCGCCAACAGTGCAGGTTTTATTGCACAGGGGTTGGAATCATCACCTGTGCAGATGAACACATTACCACTGATGCAATACTAAAGAAATCCTGAAAACCTGCACTGTTGGCGGCCCTCGAAGCCTGGAGTTGGGGACCCCTGACTTACTATAACCATTCACAAGCTTCTTACACAAGTCAACTGGAATTTTGGACCACTCTTTAGCAAACTGCTCCAGGTCTCTCATATTTGAAGGCACCTTCTCCCAGCAGCAATTTTAAGATCTCTCCATCGGTGTTCAATGGGATTTAGATCCGGACTCATTGCTGGCCACTTCAGAACTCTCCAGTGCTTTGTTTTCATCCATTTCTGGGTGCTTCTTTAAAGTACCGTATATACTCGAGTATAAGCCGAGATTTTCAGCCCATTTTTTTGGGCTGAAAGTCCCCCTCTCGGCTTATACTCGAGTCATATACCGGGAGGTCAGCAGGGGAAGGTGAGTGGGGGCTGTGTAGTTATACTTACCTGCTCCTGGCGCGGTCCCTGCAGTCCCTGGCTTCCCCGGCGCTGCAGATTCTTCCTGTACTGAGTGGTCACATGGTACCGCTCATTACAGAAATGAATAGGCGGCTCCACCTCCCATAGAGGAGGAGCCGCATATTCATTGCTGTAAATGATCGGTAACTGTGACCGCTCAATTACAGGAAGATGCAGCGCCGCGGAAGCCAGGGACTGCAGGGACCGCGCCAGGAGCAGGTAAGCATACGGGAAGCGCAGCGCTGCGCTATATTTACCTGCTCCTCGATCCGGTGCGGCTCCGTCTGCAGCGTCCTCTGGCAGTGATGCTCAGGTTAGAGGGCGCGGTGACGTAGTCAGTGCGCGCCCTCTGCTGAGCGTCAGTGCTGGAGACGGAGCCGCACGAGGAGCAGGTAAATATTGAAAGCGCTGGCATCCTGAGCGAAGAGAGGTGAGTATGTTTTTTTTTATTGCAGCACCAGCAGCATTCTATATGGCACAGCTTGATAAAGAGCATCTATGGGGCCATAATCAACGGTGCAGAGTATATATATATATATATATATATATATATATATATATATATATATATATATATATATAATAATCGAAGGGTTTTTCCGTCTGTCTGTCTGTCTTGGAAATCCCGCGTCTCTGATTGGTCGAGGCCGCCAGGCCTCAACCAATCAGAGACCGGCACAGCATCGACGTAGAAATCCCGTGTCTCTGATTGGTCGAGGCCGCCAGGCCTCGACCAATCATCAACGGGCACAGTGACGATGATGTCATAAAGGACGTAGACATCCCGCGTCTCTGATTGGTCGAGGCCGCCAGGCCTCGACCAATCAGCAACGGGCACAGCGACGATGATGTCATAAAGGACGCAGAAATCCCACGTTTCTGATTCAGCGACGGGCACAGTATCGACGTAGATGTCATAATGGTTGCCATGGCGACGATGATGTCATAAAGGTTGCCTCGACCAATCAGCGACGGGCACAGTCTGTCGCGAATTCTGGAATCATCATTGTCCATATACTATGGGGACATGCATATTCTAGAATACCCGATGCGTTAGAATCGGGCCACAATCTAGTATATATATATATGGCACAGCTTTATAAGGAGCATGCATATTCTAGAATACCCGATGCGTTAGAATCGGGCCACAATCTAGTATGTATATATATATATATATATATATATATATATATATATATATATATATATATATATATATATATATATATATATATATATATACACAGTGGAGCAAAAAAGTATTTAGTCAGTCAGCAATAGTGCAAGTTCCACCACTTAAAAAGATGAGAGGCGTCTGTAATTTACATCATAGGTAGACCTCAACTATGGGAGACAAACTGAGAAAAAAAAATCCAGAAAATCACATTGTCTGTTTTTTTAACATTTTATTTGCATATTATGGTGGAAAATAAGTATTTGGTCAGAAACAAAATTTCATCTCAATACTTTGTAATATATCCTTTGTTGGCAATGACAGAGGTCAAACGTTTTCTGTAAGTCTTCACAAGGTTGCCACACACTGTTGTTGGTATGTTGGCCCATTCCTCCATGCAGATCTCCTCTAGAGCAGTGATGTTTTTGGCTTTTCGCTTGGCAACACGGACTTTCAACTCCCTCCAAAGGTTTCTATAGGGTTGAGATCTGGAGACTGGCTAGGCCACTCCAGGACCTTGAAATGCTTCTTACGAAGCCACTCCTTCGTTGCCCTGGCGGTGTGCTTTGGATCATTGTCATGTTGAAAGACCCAGCCACGTTTCATCCTCAATGCCCTATCTGATGGAAGGAGGTTTGCACTCAAAATCTCACGATACATGGCCCCATTCATTCTTTCATGTACCCGGATCAGTCGTCCTGGCCCCTTTGCAGAGAAACAGCCCCAAAGCATGAAGTTTCCACCACCATGCTTTACAGTAGGTATGGTGTTTGATGGATGCAACTCAGTATTCTTTTTCCTCCAAACACGACAAGTTGTGTTTCTACCAAACAGTTCCAGTTTGGTTTCATCAGACCATAGGACATTCTCCCAAAACTCCTCTGGATCATCCAAATGCTCTCTAGCAAACTTCAGACGGGCCCGGACATGTACTGGCTTAAGCAGTGGGACATGTCTGGCACTGCAGGATCTGAGTCCATGGTGGCGTAGTGTGTTACTTATGGTAGGCCTTGTTACATTGGTCCCAGCTCTCTGCAGTTCATTCACTAGGTCCCCCCGCGTGGTTCTGGGATTTTTGCTCACCGTTCTTGTGATCATTCTGACCCCACGGGGTGGGATTTTGCGTGGAGCCCCAGATCGAGGGAGATTATCAGTGGTCTTGTATGTCTTCCATTTTCTAATTATTGCTCCCACTGTTGATTTCTTCACTCCAAGTGGGTTGGCTATTGCAGATTCAGTCTTCCCAGCCTGGTGCAGGGCTACAATTTTGTTTCTGGTGTCCTTTGACAGCTCTTTGGTCTTCACCATAGTGGAGTTTGGAGTCAGACTGTTTGAGGGTGTGCACAGGTGTCTTTTTATACTGATAACAAGTTTAAACAGGTGCCATTACTACAGGTAATGAGTGGAGGAAAGAGGAGACTCTTAAAGAAGAAGTTACAGGTCTGTGAGAGCCAGAAATCTTGATTGTTTGTTTCTGACCAAATACTTATTTTCCACCATAATATGCAAATAAAATGTTAAAAAAACAGACGATGTGATTTTTTGGATTTTTTTTTCTCAGTTTGTCTCCCATAGTTGAAGTCTACCTATGATGTAAATTACAGACGCCTCTCATCTTTTTAAGTGGTGGAACTTGCACTATTGCTGACTGACTAAATACTTTTTTGCCCCACTGTATATATATATATGGCACAGCTTTATAAGGAGCATCTATGGGGCCATAATCAAAGGTGCAGAGCATATATATATATATGGGGCACAGCTTTATAAGGAGCATCTATGGGGCCATAATCAACGGTGCAGAGCATATATATATATATGGGGCACCGCTTGATAAGGAGCATCTATGGGGCCATAATCAACGGTGCAGAGTAATATATATATGGCACAGCTTTCTATGGAGCATCTATGGGGCCATAATGAACGGTATAGAGCATTCCATATGGCACAGCTTTATGTGGAGCATCTATGGGGCCATAATGAACGGTATAGAGCATTCCATATGGCACAGCTTTATGTGGAGCATCTATGGGGCCATAATGAACGGTGCAGAGCATTGTATATAGCACAGTTGTATATGGAGCATCTATGGGGCAATAATGAATGGTATGGAGCATCTATTTTTATTTTTGAAATTTACCAGTAGCTGCTGCATTTCCTACCCTAGGCTTATACTCGAGTCAATAAGTTTTCCCAGTTTTTTGTGGCAAAATTAGGGGGGTCGGCTTATACTCGAGTATATACGGTATGTTTGGAGTAACTGTCCTTCTGGAAGACTCATGATCTAGGAAGCAAACCCAGCTTTCTAACACTGGCCACATTGCCACCCAAAATCCTTTGGTAATCTTCAGATTTCATGATGCCGTGCACACAGGGCTAGTCTCTGGCTCGATACAATCCTGTTATAGGACTAGACTTATATTTAACAAGCAACTAATGGTAGTCCTACCAGGTTAACCATGCGGTTTCACTGGTGCTAGTGAACGGGGCCTGTCAGAGTTGTGGTCGAGTGTGACGCCATGTCAGTGGCTGCATGGGCCACATACTCTCACTCCCCTTGCCTCCCTGGGCTCATGTTGACAGGGGGTGTCTATGTTAACCATGTACTAAGCTGAGCTGACCTTACGTGTCCTGTACGGGTGCGGAACGGCATGTTGGGGCAAATGGGAAGACCACACTCCTTTTGACGTAATAGTGATGTCAGGCGGGTTGGGGCGGTGCGGGTTAATCACACCCATGAAGAGTTGGGTGTATTTAAAAAAATTAATAAATAAAATAAAAAAATAACACAATACTTTATACGCACCTGCAGGACCGTTCCAGAGACTACAGTGACACATCTTCCATGATGTTATGTCACAAGGTCTAAAGCCAACCACTGTCATGACTGAGCTACTTCATTTTCACTTCTTTCAGATGAATTGAGAGCAAAGCGCACTTGTCCATTACCAGCCATATGACATAACATCACGAGGCACAGGAGACCTGACTGATGTTGCTCCAATGGCCTAGAAATAGGAAAGAGTATAAGGGCTCTTTCACACATCAGTGTGTCTGGTAGCTGTGGTGACAATTTTCACAGTTAGACATGTGTACAGACCTATTAAATTGAATGAGTCTACTTGTGTGTGTGTTTCCATACACCATGTGACCATGGGCAAAACACGCTGATAGGTCTTTTTTTTTTTCTTTTTAGCCACAGCACTGGCTGCAAAACGTCCCGCACAAATGCTCACTGATGACATCCATGTGTCATCAGTGTGACATGTACCTGCGCCTGGCAATCAGTGGTACTGTTGGTGTTGTTCTATGAAGTCGGATGCTGAAGACAGCTCACATCATTGTCCCCTGCTCACGCAGCAATCAGGTGACAATGTTGAGAGTTGTATTCAACTGATAACTGCAAGCGGCGTCTGATGAGAGTATGCATCAGCCGCCGTCTGCGATATAAATATATTTAAAAAAAAAAGACAAGCTATACTTGGGTCCACAGGGCTTCCCTCTATTTTTGATAACCAGCCAGGCAAAACTGACAGCTGTGGGCTGCAACCCTCAGCTGCGAACCAGCTTTGCTAAAGCTATTGCAGCGCCCCAGAGTCCTGGTCGTTGCAGTAATGTCGCTCTGCCACTAAGGGGAGTGATGTTATGTCTGATTGCATTAAAGGAGTTCACCTGACCAGGTATCACAGTCACACATTACACTTCACACTCTGGCCACCAGGGGGAGCAAAAGGCACTATGTATTAGGCCACTCCTCACACTCTGGTAAAACTGGGGGTTGGATAGGAAGTTAGACAGAAAGCAACCTGGGATCCAGGGAGGACCTGTCAGGGGTGGGTTCCTGGCAGGTACCTAGCAGAAAGGACAGATCGTTATGGAGCCGCGCCTGCACTACCTTGCGGCAGCATCCTAAGGAAGGACACGAAGCGAAGTATATTGTGGAGAAGTGAGAAACGAGATCACAGCACAAAGGAGATAGAACCAGTAGGAGTCGTGCCCCGAGATCGGCAACATCCTACTGAGGCGCGTAGCTGGAACGCCGAGGAAGTAACAGACTTCAAGCATTACTTCAAACAGCGGCAGGACAGTTGATTATAGGTTGGTTGTCTACCTTAAATCACCAAAGCAGACATAGGGGGCAATTGTGGGAGAGGGGCGTCTCTAGGGTCCCAGAATAACTCCAGGCCTTCCCATCATACAGGTGCGTCCTAGCCAGATAAACTGGGGGACGGAGAAGAGAAAGAACAGATACGAAAGTTGTGAGCAATATCCCATGGTGCTCAGCAGGGAAGGACTACAACACACAGGCGCTAGTTGTTAGGCACTGATTTCCACCTGCAAAGGGAACTCTGGCTGTGCTTTCGGACCGGCCGGTCTCAGACAGCCCAGTTAACAGTGCTCTGGATTGCGGATCCTGAAGCCTTCAATAAAAAGGTAAAGAGACTGCAACCCTGCGTCCTCGTTATTAACCGCACCTCACATCATCACTACCTACACTACTGGGAAACCCTGGGGATATACTTCGCCTGTGGGAAGGTATACCAGCTAGCTGCCATAACATCACCCCAGTGGACCCCCAAGCAGCGTCGGTCACCCTGACCGAATACCACAGGTGGCGTCACAAACTCCTGACAAACTTTCACCACCTTTCATTGGACGCCCCTTACCAGGGTCACGGACCGGGTCTAGCCACCGTGACAACCCCAGGACCGAGACAGAGAGGACCGGTACCGAGTACCCCGCGGCCCTGCGTCTGGGGGCGCTCCACTATCAAGAACTGAAAGGTCCCCAAGCCAAGGCTTGTATTCTTTGGCCGATAAGGGACCATGGATATTGCCCCATCTCAATATAGCAGCCCACAGCTGCCCCAGCTTTGCCTGGGTCTTCCCACTATTGTCCGGTGACATCAAGCCCACTAATGGAGAGACATCTATAAGACACTTATTCATTATTTATAGTATAACTATAGAATTAGTAAACACACAGAAATAAAGTTCTTTATTTAAAATGAAAACAAAGCAGTTCCTTTATTTAACCCCTTCACGACATGCGCAGTACTAGTACTGCGCATGTCGTATTTCCCCCTTTGAGGTGGGCTCCAGCGGTGAGCCCACATCAAAGCTGGGACATGTCAGCTGTTTTGTACAGCTGACATGTGCGCGCATTAGCGGCGGGTGAAATCGCGATTCACCCGCCGCTATTAACTAGTTAAATGCCGCTGTCAGCGTTTGACAGTGGTATTTAAATACCGCTTCTGGCCATCGGGCCAGAAATGTGCACATCGCCGACCTCCGTCACATGATCGGGGGTCGGTGATGCGTCAGGATGGTAACCATAGAGGTCCTTGAGACCTCTATGGTTACTGATGCCGGCCTGCTGTGAGCGCCACCCTGTGGTCGGCGCTCATAGCAAGCCTGCAATTCAGCTACATAGCAGCGATCTGATGATCGCTGCTATGTAGCTGAGCCGATCGAGTGGTGCCAGCTTCTAGCCTCCCATGAAGGCTATTGAAGCCTGACAAAAGTTAAAAAAAGGTTTTTAAAAATATGAAAAAAAATATATAAGAGTTTAAATCACCCCCCTTTCGCCCCATGCAAAATAAAACAAAAAAAAACAAAAAAAAAATTCAAACCTACACAAATTTGGTATTGCTGCGTTCAGAATCGCCCGATCAATAAAAAAAAAAAAAGCATTAACCTGATCGCTAAACAGCGTAGCGAGAAAAAAAATTGAAACGCCAGAATTAATTTTTTTTTGTCGCTGCAACATTGCATTAAAATGCAATAACGGGTGATCAAAAGAACGTATCTGCACAAAAGTGGAATCATTAAAAACCTCAGCTCGGCACGCAAAAAATAAGCCCTCACCTGACCCCAGATCATGAAAAATGGAGACGCCATATCGGAGAATGGCGCTTTTTTTTTTTTTAGCAAAGTTTAGAATTTTTTAGTGAACCTAGCAAAGAAGCCAAAACAAAAAACAAGTGTGGGATTGCACTTTTTTTGCAATTTCACCACGCTTGGAATTTTTTTCCCGTTTTCTAGTGCAAGACATGGTAAAACCAATGGTGTCGTTCAAAAGTACAACTTGTCCCGCAAAAAATAAGCCCTCACATGGCCATGGAGGGGAGCGAAAAACGAAAATGCAAAAACAAACACCGTTATACTCCTCATCTAACACCCATTACACTGAAGCCCTCGTCTCCTGTAATTAAACAAAAAACAACCATATCCCTTACTTGTCTGCCGTTCTGTCTCACCCCGTAATCCATGTCTGGGATAAATAGTTTTGAACCTGGACGGGCCAAGATGCAACAGTCAAGGCTGAGAACCAGTGAGGAATGAGGTGCTGCGAGTTCAGCCTCAGTGAATAGCGGTGACATCATTGAGGTTACTACAGATCACTGAGGCTGCGTTCCCAGCTGTGCCACTGACCTGCGGTGACTTCAGTGAGATCACCGCTAGCACAGTGAGAAAAAAAAGTCTCACGATGCAGAGGCGAGTTCACCACGAGAAATTTATCCCGGTGAACTTACTGCTGGAAAAGTGTGTTTTATTTTTATGTAAAATAAAAAGACTTTATTCTGTGCATTTACAATATAACTATAGGATCACTAATAGCTAGGCGTCTTACAGACACAGGCAAGTGGGAAGAGACAGGCAAAGCACCAGACAAGGCGCATCTAAGAGATGCGCCTTTTCTGGGCGGCTGGTATTTATAGGCGTGGGGGGTGGGGGTAGGCGAATATTCATGGCCCCCTACCAGCCTCAGAATACCAGCCACCAGTGGTCTGCTTTAGCTTGGCTGGTTGACAAAAACGGGAGAACGGGATGAGAGGGGGACCCAACGCCATTCCTTTTAAATAATAAAAAAAACGGCGTGGGGACCCTTCGGTTCTAGATAAAAAGCCTTGCTAAAGCTCACAACTGAGGGTTGCAGACCACAGCTATCAGTTTTGCCTGGCTGGTTATCAAAAATACATGGGAACCCAGGCCCGTTCTATTTTTTTTTAATCATTTATTTAGAACGCAGGTTGCTGAATACGCCCATCAACCGCCACCTGCTTTCGCTGTTATTAATGGCAGCAAGCAAAGGCTAATGGGAGTGTTAGGCTATGTGCACACGTTGCGGATTTTGCTGCGGATCCGCAGCAGCTTTCCATGCGTTTATAGCACAATGTAAATCTATGGAAAACACAATCCGCAGTGCCCATACTGTGGAAAGAAATGCGCGGAAACGCTGCGGGTTACATTCTGCAGCATGTCAATTCTTTGTGCGGATTCCGCAGCGGTTTACACCTGTCCCATAATATAAATCTGCAGGTCTAAACCCGCAGGTGGAATCCGCAGGTAAAACGCAGTGCCTTTTACCTGCGGATTTCTCAAATCCGCAGAGCTCAAAACTAGGTGTGCACATACCCTTAGTCCCATCAGCTAACACAAGTGACTAGAGGTAAACTTTACCTCCCATAACCGCTGCGGACTGACAATGTCATTTGACAGCGTGGGAACCGCATCTCTCTGACCAGTGATAATTTTTTACCGCCGTTCAGAGGCAGTGTTTGCCGCGCTGTCATGCACATGACAGACTGGCACACACTGAATGTTTGGGCCCCCCATTCAAGGGAATTATGTCCGGGATCTGGTACCCAAACCAAACTTTTTTTTTTTTTTAACTGTTTGACCGAACCCGCTGTACCCAGACATCCAGGGATTCGCCCTTCACTAATTATGTGTTAAAAAAAAAAAAGTTGTATGAAACTCATGTCTTGTCAAAATTTTGGAGATTGTTGTTGTATTCAGTAAGATATTAATTAAAATTCTATTTTTCAAAAGGGGTGTACTTATTTATGCTGAGCACTCTACTTACATTTATTGCCACCAAAAAGTAAATAAAAAATCAACACCTAAAAACGAATTTTGTTAAAATAAATGTTTTTTCCCTTTCATAAAAACAAAAAGACATTGGACATGAACAAGATCATAATAACCAGGATAATTCATTTAATAGGTTATTTGAAACATGAACCATCAATTAAAATATATTAATATTGGTCTTCCATATTTATGTTGCAAAAAATTACATAGTAATTTATACTACCAAAACACTGCCGAAAAGGCTATGCTCACATCACATTTTTGCTGCATGTCAGTGGATCTGTGAAGGGTACCACCTGAAGCCATGAAAAAGGGATTACGGTAGATCCACCAACAGGGCCATCACCTTTAACGACCCTCACAGTCTTATGTACACTGCTCAAAAAATAAAAGAAACAATAAAATCCCACATCCTAGATATCACAAAGAAATATTCCAGATGTAAATCTTTATTCATTACATAGTGGAATGTGTTGAGAACCAAACCTAAAAATGATCAATGTAAATCACAACTAATATCCCACGGAGGTCTGGATTTGGAATGATGCTCAAAATCAAAGTGGAAAATAAAGTTACAGGCTGATCCAACTTCAGTGGCAATCCCTCAAGACAAGGAAATGATGCTCAGTAGTGTGTGTGGCCTCCACATGCCTGTATGACCTCCCTACAACACCTGGGCATGCTCCAGATGAGGTGGCGGATCTCCTGAGGGATCTCCTCCCTGACTTGGACTAAAGCATCAGCCAACTCCTGGACAGTCTATGGTGCAACGTGACGTTGGGGGATGGTACGAGACATGATGTCCCAGATGTTACATAGTTATTAACATAGTTATTAAGGTTGAAGGAAGACTATAAGTCCATCTAGTTCAACCCATAGCCTAACATGCCCTAACATGTTGATGCAGAGGAAGGCAAAAAAAAAACCATGTGGCAAAGAGTAAGCTCCACCTTGGGAAAAAAAAATTCCTTCCCGACTCCACATACGGCAATCAGACTAGTTCCCTGGATCAACGCCCTATCAAGGAATCTAGTGTATATACCCTGTAACATTATACTTTTCCAACAATGTATCTAGTCCCCTCTTAAATTTAAGTAATGAATCACTCATTACAACATCATACGGCAGAGAGTTCCATAGTCTCACTGCTCTTACAGTAAAGAATCCGCGTCTTATTATGCTTAAACCTTTTTTCCTCCAAACGTAGAGGATGCCCCCTTGTCCCTGTTTCAGGTCTATGATTAAAAAGATCATCAGGAAGGTCTTTGTACTGTCCCCTCATATATTTATACATTAAAATAAGATCACCCCTTAGGGTACCGTAACACAGTGGCATTTTGATCGCTACGACGGCACGATTCGTGACGTTCCAGCGATATAGTTACGATCCCGCAGTGTCTGACACGCTCCTGCGATCAGGGACCCCACTGAGAATCGTACATCGTAGCAGATCGTTTGAAACTTTCTTTCGTCGTCTAGTGTCCCGCTGTGGCGGCATGATCGCATGGTGTAACAAAGGTGTGCACGATATTGTATACGATGTGCGCATAGTAACCAACGGCTTCTACATCGCACATACGTCATGAAATTATCGCTCCAGCGTCGTACATTGCAAAGTGTGACAGCAGTCTACGACGCTGGAGCGTCACGGATCGTGCCGTCGTAGCGCTCAAAATGCCACTGTGTGACGGTACCCTTAGTCTTCGTTTCTCCAAACTACCGTATATACTCGAGTATAAGCCGACCCGAGTATAAGCCGACCCCCCTAATTTTGCCACAAAAAACTGGGAAAACTTATTGACTCGAGTATAAACCTAGGGTAGAAAATGCAGCATTTACCGGTGAATTTCAAAAATAAAAATAGATGCTCCATACCGTTCATTATTGCCCCATAGATGCTCCATATACAACTGTGCCATATAGAATGCTCTGCACCGTTGATTATGGCCCCATAGATGCTCCTTATAATGCTGTGCCATATATGCTCTGCACCTTTGATTATGGCCCCATAGGTGCTCCTTATAATGCTGTGCCCCATATATGCTCTGCACCTTTATGGCCCCATAGGTGCTCCTTATAATGCTGTGCCCCATATATGCTCTGCACCTTTATGGCCCCATAGGTGCTCCTTATAATGCTGTGCCCCATATATGCTCTGCACCTTTATGGCCCCATAGGTGCTCCTTATAATGCTGTGCCCCTTATATGCTCTGCACCTTTATGGCCCCATAGGTGCTCCTTATAATGCTGTGCCATATATGCTCTGCACCTTTATGGCCCCATAGGTGCTCCTTATAATGCTGTGCCCCATATATGCTCTGCACCTTTATGGCCCCATAGGTGCTCCTTATAATGCTGTGCCCCATATATGCTCTGCACCTTTATGGCCCCATAGGTGCTCCTTATAATGCTGTGCCCCATATATGCTCTGCACCTTTATGGCCCGTAGGTGCTCCTTATAATGCTGTGCCCCATATATGCTCTGCACCTTTATGGCCCCATAGGTGCTCCTTATAATGCTGTGCCCCTTATATGCTCTGCACCTTTATGGCCCCATAGGTGCTCCTTATAATGCTGTGCCCCATATATGCTCTGCACCTTTATGGCCCCATAGGTGCTCCTTATAATGCTGTGCCCCATATATGCTCTGCACCTTTATGGCCCCATAGGTGCTCCTTATAATGCTGTGCCCCATATATGCTCTGCACCTTTATGGCCCCATAGGTGCTCCTTAGAATGCTGCTGGTGCTGCCATAAAAAAAAAAAAAAATCACATACTCACCTCTCTTCTCAGGACGCCGGTGCTTTCAATAATTACCTGCTCCTCTGCGGCTCCGTCTCCAGCACTGACGCTCAGCAGAGGGCGCGCACTGACTACGTCACAGCGCCCTCTAACCTGAGCGTCACTGCTAGAGGACGCTGGAGACGGAGCCGCACCGGAGCGAGGAGCAGGTAATTATAGCGCTGCGCTCCCCTTACCTGCTGCGGCGCGGTCCCTGCAGTCCCTGGCTTCTCCGGCGCTGCAGCTTCTTCCTGTAATTGAGCGGTCACATGGCACCGATCATTTACAGCAATGAATATGCGGCTCCTCCCCTATGGGGGTGGAGCTGCCTATTCATTTCTGTAATGAGCGGTGCCATGTGACCGCTCAGTGCAGGAAGAATCTGCAGCGCCGGAGAAGCCAGGGACTGCAGGGACCGCGCCGGAGCAGGTAAGTATGATTACACAGCCCCCGCTCCCCCTCCCCTGCTGACACCCGGGTGTATGACTCGAGTATAAGCCGAGAGGGGGACTTTCAGCCCAAAAAAATGGGCTGAAAATCTCGGCTTATACTCGAGTATATACGGTAAATAGCCCCAAGTGTAATAACCTATCTTGGTATTGCAGACCCCCCAGTCCTCTAATAACCTTGGTCGCTCTTCTCTGCACCCGCTCTAGTTCAGCTATGTCTTTCTTATACACCGGAGACCAGAACTGTGCACAGTATTCTAAGTGTGGTCGAACAAGTGACTTGTATAGAGGTAAAATTATGTTCTCCTCATGAGCATCTATGCCTCTTTTAATGCATCCCATTATTTTATTTGCCTTTGTAGCAGCTGCCTGACACTGGCCACTGAATATGAGATTGTCATCCACCCATACACCCAGGTCTTTTTCATTGACGGTTTTGCCCAGAGTTTTAGAATTAAGCACATAATTATACATCTTATTACTTCTACCCAAGTGCATGACCTTACATTAATCCCCATTAAAGCTCATTTGCCATTTATCAGCCCAAGCTTCTAGTTTACATAAATCATCCTGTAATATAAAATTGTCCTCCCCTGTATTGATTACCCTGCAAAGTTTAGTGTCATCTGCAAATATTGAAATTCTACTCTGAATGCCCCCTACAAGGTCATTAATATGTTAAAAAGAAGAGGGCCCAATATTGACCCCTGTGGTACCCCACTGCTAACCGCTACCCAGTCCGAGTGTCCTCCATTAATAACCACCCTTTGTTTCCTATCCCTGAGCCAGCTCTCAACCCACTTACACATATTTTCCCCTATCCCCATTATTCTCATTTTATGTATCATACTTTTGTGTGGCACCGTATCAAAAGCTTTTGAAAAGTCCATATGCACTACGTCCACTGGGTTCCCTTGGTCCAGTCCAGAACTTACCTCTTCATAGAAGCTGATCAGATTAGTCTGACATGAACGGTGCCTAGTAAACCCGTGCCGATACTGGGTCATGAGGTTATTCCTCTTCAGATACTCCAGTATAGCATCCCTTAGAATGCCTTCTAGGATTTTACCCACAGTAGAGGTTAAGCTTACTGGCCTATAATTTCCGAGTTCAGTTTTTGTCCCCTTTTTGAATATTGGCACCACATTTGCTATACGCCAGTCCTGTGATACAGACCCTGTTATTATGGAGTCTCTAAAGATTAAAAATAATGGTCTATCAATGACTGTACTTAGTTCCTGCAGTACTCGAGGGTGTATCCCATCCGGGCCCGGGGATGTCAATTTTAGTGATTTTTAGACGCCGCCGCCGCACTTCCTGCTGGGTTAAGCAGGTGACATTTAATTGGGAATTTTTATCACTAGTCATTTTGTCTGCCAAGGGATTTTCCTTTGTAAATACTGATGAAAAAAAGTCATTTAGCATATTGGCTTTTTCCTCATCCACCATTTCACCCAGACTATTTTTAAGGGGGCCAACACTATCATTTTTTAGTTTCTTACTATTTATGTAAAGAATATTTTGGGATTATTTTTACTCTCTGGCAATGAGCCTCTCTGTTTCAATCTTTGCTGGAAAGAGAAGGAGATCCAGCTCAACGAAATAGTGAAAAATCCATAATTTATTTCACTTAAAATATAGTGAAAGGACAAAACATCAGCATACAGAAAAAATTATAAAAACAAGGTCAACCTTGTTTTTATAATTTTTTCTGTATGCTGATGTTTTGTCCTTTCACTATATTTTAAGTGAAATAAATTATGGATTTTTCACTATTTCGTTGAGCTGGATCTCCTTCTCTTTCCTGTTCGTCCACGCCCTGACACAGCGGTTCCGTGCTCCGAGCTCCTGGGAATGTCGGTATGGTGAGCTGGATTTTGTTTTTCCTGTATTCAATCTTTGCTGCCTTGATTTTGCTTTTTACAGAATTTATTTAATTTTTGGTATTTTCTTAGTGCCTCCTCACTACCTACTTCCTTTAATTCTCTAAATGCTTTCCTTTTGTCACTTATTGCGCCCCTTACAGCTCTATTTAGCCATATTGGTTTCTTCCTATTTCTAGTAGGTTTATTCCCATACGATATATACTGTGCACAGGTCCTATCCAGGATGCTAATAAACGTCTCCCATTTTCTTTGTGTATTTTCATGTCTCAGGATATTGTCCTAGTTAATTGCACCAAGATCCTCTCTCATCCTTTGGAAATTTGCCCTCCTGAAGTTTAGTGTCCTTGTAACCCCTCTATTACAGATCTTTTTAAAAGATACATGAAAACGTATTATTTTGTGATCGCTATTTCCCCACGTGACCCCCAACCCTTATATTTGCTATGCGGTCTGGCCTGTTGGTTAATATTAGGTCTAGCAGTGCCCCCTTTCTTGTTGGGTCCTGAACCAGTTGTGAAAGGTAATTGTCTCTCATAGTTGTCAAAAACCGATTACCTTTGCCGGAACGGCAGGTTTCTGTTCCCCAATCTATTTCAGGGTAGTTGAAGTCTCCCATACATAATAATGACTTCTCCTTGAATCGCAGCTTCATCTATTTGCTTTACGAGGATATTCTCCATTGCTTCCATTATTTTTGGAGATTTATAACAAACCCCTATCAGTAATTTATTATTTTTTCCCCCTCCCCTTATCTCCACCCACAGGGATTCTACATTTTCATTAAATTCACCTATATTATCACGCAGGATGGGTTTTAAGGACAATTTTACATATAGACACACCCCACCCCCTCGCTTATCTGTGCGGTCATTTCTGAACAGGCTATAACCCTGCAAGTTAACAGCCCAGTCATGGCTCTCATCCAGCCATGTTTCAGATATCCCTACCATGTCATAATTATGCTCCAACAACATTAGTTCTAATTCGTCCATTTTGTTGGCGAGGCTTCTGGCATTAGTATACATGCACTTGATGTTCCTCTCGGTACCTCTATTCTTTCTTAAATTATTAACTGTTCTAACCCCACCCCCCTTGCCACCGCCACCCCCAACTTCCTTATTTGTGCCCAGGTCTCTGTCTGCACTATCTTCCCCTCCTATAAATTGAATACCCTCCCCCCAATCCCTAGTTTAAACACTCCAACCTTCTAGCCATTTTCTCCCCCAGCACACCTGCACCTTCCCCATTGAGGTGCAGCCCATCCCTAGTGTAGAGCCTGTAGCCAACTGAGAAGTCCGCCTAGTTCTGCAGGAACCCAAACCCCTCCTTCCTACACCAATTCTTGAGCCACTTATTAACCTCCCTAATCTCCCGTTGCCTCTCTGGCGTGGCACGTGCTACAGGCAGTATTTCGGAAAATACCACGTTGGAGGTCCTTGCTTTCAGCCTAATTCCCTGAAATCATCTTTAAGGACCTTCCACATACCTCTAACTTTGTCATTAGTGCCAATGTGCACCATGACCGCTGGGTCCTCACCAGCCCCTCCCAGTAATCTGTCCACCTGATCAGCGATGTGTCGGACTCGAGCGCCAGGTAGGCAGCACACCGTTCGACGATCCCCATCTTTGTGACAGATTGCCCCATCTGTTCCCCTAATAATTGAGTCCCCCACTACCAGCACCTGTCTGGCCTGCCCTGCTCTCCTATTTCCCTCCTTACTGGAGCAGTCACTCCTCCGGCTTTCAGAGGACATGCCTGGTGTGTTCAATTAGATTCAGGTATGAGGAATGGGCAGGCCAGTCCATAGCTTCAATGCCTTCATCTTGCAGAAACTGCTGACACTCCAGCCACATGAAGTCTGACACTGTACTGCATTAGGAAGAACCCAGGGCCAACCGCACCAGCATATAGTCTCACAAGGGGTCTGAGGATCTCATCTCTGTACCTAATGTCAGGCTACTACATGGAGGACTGTGCGGCCCCCCAAAGAAATGCCACCCCACTCCATTACGGACCCACCGCCAAACCGGTCATGCTGAAGGATGTTGCAGGCAGATCGCTCTCCACAGCGTCTCCAGACTCTGTCACATGTGCTCAGCGTGAACTGGCTTTCATCTGTGAAGAGCACAGGGCGCCAGTGGCAAATTTGCCAATCCTAGTGTTCTGTGGCAAATGCCAAGTGTCCTGCACAGTGTAGGGGTGTGAGCACAACCCATCTGTGGACGTCGGGCATTCAGACCATCCTCATGGAGTTGGTTTCTAACAAGTGTGTGCAGACATATGCACATTTGAGGCCTGCTGGAGGTCAATTTGCAGGGCTTTGGCAGTGCTCCTCCTTACACAAAGGCTGAGGTAGCTGTCCTGCTGCTGGGTTGTTGCCCTCCTACGGCCCCTTCCACATCTCCTGTTGTACTGGCCTGTCTTCTGGTAGCACCTCCAGGCTCTGGATACACTGACAGGCACAGCAAGCCTTCTTGCCACAGCTCGCATAGATGTGCCATTCTGGTTGAGCTGCACTACCTGAGCCACTTGTGTGGGTTGTAGAGTCCGTCTCATGCTACGAGTTTTAAAGCACAACCAACATTCAAAAGTGACCAAAACATCAGCCAGAAAGCATTGGTACTGAGATGTGGTCTGTGGTCCCCACCTGCAGAACCACTCCTTTATTGAGTGTGTCTTGTTAATTGCCAATTTTCATGTGTTGTCTATTCCATTTGCACAACAGCATGTGCAAACAGTGTTGCTTCCTAAGTGGACAGTTTGAATTTACAGAAGTTTGATTTACATGGAGTTTTATTCTGTTGTTTAAGTGTTCCCTTTATTTTTTTTGAGCAGTGTATATTTACTACCTTTGAAATGGGATCGCATCCCGAACCCACATCTTTCTCCCGAACATGACGACTGATTTAATCTGAAGGCCTGCCATTTATAGCACAGGTGGTCAACGGATCACAGCTTCAAGTCTCCTAAGGGGACTATTAAAGAAAAGTTAAAACAGAGTTCAAATAACCTCATTAAAAATAAAAACAATTAAACAATAAAAACAAGTTATAAAACGAGATATAAAAATGTATTAACACACATTTAGTATTGCTGCATTCGTGAACAAAGTCAGATCAAAATATAAAATGAATCCGATTAGTAAACGACGTATCGAGAGAGAAATATATCAAAAGCCTGAATTTATTGGTCACCATAACACAGCAAAAAGAGGTGATTAAAATATCGTATCTACCCCAAAACGGTTTCCATAAAACCATCAGCTCAGAGTGCAAAAAAATAGGCCCTCGCCCAGCCCCAGAAAAAATGAATATCGCTATTTTCGATAAGCGGGAAAAAAAAAAAAAAAATGTACGAATTTTAGATTTTTTCTTCCCCACCACTTAAAAACAATAAAAAAAAACAATGTTTGGTATCTGCATAATCGTACCATCCTGGAGAATCATATTGCTAGGTCAGTTGTGCCACAAAGTGAGGCTGGTGAATAAAACCTAAAAAAAAAAAAAAAAAATTGTGAAATTGCATTTTTTACTTCCAATTTTTTTCCTGCTTTCCAGTGCATCACATGATAAAATGTATATAGTCTCATTCAAAAGAACAACTTGTCCCACAAAAAACAAGCCCTGTTACGCGCACTGTCACTGATGTGATGGCTCTCAAAGGCAGCCAGCGATACACTGACAGGAGGTAATCGCTCCTGCAGTGTACCACTGAGCTGCCGTGAGATTCACAGCTGTGGGGTCACGCTGACATCCCTGACCCCGCAGCACTTTGACGGACGGTCTTACCAACGGTAGCGTTACCGCCAATAACCATCATGCCGGTATTTCACACACTGTCACACAGTTGACAGTGTGGGAAACACGACAGGAAGCTAGTAAAAACGCAAAAAAAAACCTCAGCAAATCCACAAAAATTTTATATCTGTATTTGTGCTGCGGATTTGACTGACTCAATTGATGTTAATGGGTGAAAAAAAGCTGAAGAAACGCACCAAGAATTGACATGCAGCAGAGAAAAAAAAACAAAAAAAAACACCACACTGCAAATACTCAAGGAAAGTTACTGACAGTGTGCACACTTCAGGATGGTCATTGAATTAACTTGCATAAGGATTCCATAACGTTTTTGGCCCATTTACTTGTGGAAAAACGCTGCGAAAACAAAATAAAAAATGCACTGCACACAGCCTAAGGCTGTGTGCATACGTTGAATAAAATTTCTGCACCATTTAGCTCTTGGAAGGAAAAATGCAAAAATGTGTGTTTCTGCCAGCTTTTTTTGCCCGATTTCAGTGACGTCAATGGTGAAAAATATAAGGCAAAAAAGCAGAGAATTGACATTTTCTGCACCAAATCTTCAAGTCAAAAATGCTCAACGTGTTCAGGTTTCTTTTTCACTTTGCTGGCATCAGAATTGCTTTCTGTTTTGTTAACAGAACAGCGGCAAAAATGCAACGTCTCCAGGGTAGATACAGCATTTTGATAGATTATTCTGGAAATATATATTTTTCCATTTGTCAATTAGTTCATAAATTTCATATTTTGATAGTTCTTACTTTTTACAGATGTGAATACACCATATGTATATTTAAAATGTATTTTTAATACGAGGGCAATTCAAACTTTTTTTTAATTTCCACTTTTCATTTGAAAGATCGCTAGTACTATATACAGCAATACCATAGTACTGCTGTGTACAGCAAAAATCAGTGTCCTATGAAAGCCATAAAGATTGCCAGTGACAATTAACAAGTTAACAGCCGAAGGCAGAGATCCTGTGCCCTCAACAAAAGTAGGGAGCGACATCATAGGTCAGTAAGGGGTTAAAAGTAAGAGGAGACTTCATGTTACAGAAAAAGACATCATGGATTTGAGGACAGACTGCCATCCAGCTACAGCTATGGCTGATTGGGATTTAATACAGATCCTCCACAATCCTATTGACTTATAATTAAATCTGTCAGTTTCACTTGTTTTTTTATGGCTTAAAATAGCACAGCGGAAAACGATCTACATCTCAGGGGCTACAGAAAAAAGCAAACTAAATTGCGGGTGTGAACAAAGCATTTGCACTGAAACATTAGATCAAACATACTAATTTGTGTACATTGGGGCATATTTAACAACACACTAATTCTTATACCATGCAAACTAAGACTGGAAAATCTTAAAATATGTCAACTTTATCAGCGATTTGATAAATCTGTCTAATTTTAATACGGTCTAGCCAAATTTAAAACACCTACTACTTTATGCTAGAAATGTGAGCAACAATTGTTAGCAACAATCAGTTGCATATTAAGCCATACCCCTGTTCCAGCAAGCTCACGCCAACTAGTTGGACAAGTTGTAAATGGCATCTAAATTACGGTACATCAATAATATGGTGCAAGTCATTAAAAAAGGGGTTTGTTTTTTTTTTCCCGTTTTTTTACAAATTGCACCAGAAACGGGCACACTTAGCTTGACAAATAAGGCCCATTGCGTCTGAGCCCTATACTTTCTGCAATCAGTGAATATGCGGCATATGCCACTGTATGCTTCTAGAATATAGAGGGTAGAACAGGGCACAGGGTTTGCTGCCCTCCATTAGCCAAAAACGCCTAATGATCATAATATGGTCACACCTATTCTATTTTGCACAGATGAAAAATAAATATACACACACAAAACATTCCCTTAACCATTCCCAAATAACGTCATCCTATTGAATTTGCTTTTCAACATAAAGGGTCAGATAGCAGCAATTATATTCATAAATGATCCAGAAAAAAAAAATTATAATATATTATATATACGGCACTCACCATGGTGGCTTGAGTGAAAAGTCCTTTATTTCGTGATCATCTTCAATGGTAAGGTGCATCAGCATGCAGGGAGGAGAGGATGATGGTTCTCTCCTTGCATGCCTCTGCCCACTAATGCCCCTTACCATCAGATTTAATAGTCATGAAATAAAGGACTTGTCATTCAAGCTGCCATGGTGAGTGCCGCATACTTTTTTCTGAATCATTTATATCTACATGTCGATATTTGCGGAGCACCTCCAAATTGGACATTTATGCTAATAAAGGCTCTATAATCTGGCTCAACTCCTCCGTATAATGGATTATATGTTTTAACACTGGTGATACTATTCACATTTCTTTGTGGCTTAGAGACTATTTATTATATTCATAATGATCCACATCAGTCATCAATTCTAAAGACCTGGATAACTTTGGGCCCTCTTTTTCTTTTAGAAACAACTGAGCTCAACTCAAACTCTGTAGTGGATCTGCCATGTTCCATTTTAGTACAGAGGTACTACCCTTTGTATAGGACACCTACAAATTGGGCACAGTTGATTTGGCAGAGCCTGATAACACAGAAAGCAGCAGCACACATGTCCACAAGTCAAGAATACACAATTCCGTAATCTTGAAATGCAGATTACACATAGTCTTTCAGGTGATGACTCATCTTCAGGTAAGGGAGAATCCAATTGCACGTCATCATTTCTTCTGCTTTTCTCTTGGTGTCTTTGATAGGCCCGATAAAATGCAATGCAGAGGAGAAGAACCCCCAGAGCTCCGCACAACAAAGCCCCTTCTCTCCAAAGACATGCTATGGATTCTTGTTCATGTAATATATCCTCATATCCCCAAAGGGATAAGAAATATTCACATCCTTTTTCTGGAGGTTGTAAAGCAATTACCCCATCTTTGCTTAATACGAGTTTTCCCAGTCCAGTAAGTACGGCTCCCACTGGAAGGATCTCCTCTGTTTCTAACAAGCCAGTGGGCTTTTCTCCACTCAAGTAATGTCCCAGGAGCTCACAAAGGCTCAGCGAAGCAGAATGAAACCGCTCATAAACGGTTTCCAAAGTCAGACCAGATGCAGTCAATGGATCACATACAAGTACAGACCCATCACCGTCTTCCAGTGGATGCAAATGGAATGGAACTGACCTCACAGTCGTGAAAAGTACTCGCGCGTATTCACTCCTGAGAAAATATGACACAATACCCAATAAATAACCAATCATTTAATATACAGAATTATGAAAAAAGGACTGCTGCATATTTGTCACACTAAGATATTTCTCATCTTTGGGCTTGATACAGGTGACAGAGCACTGAAGAAATGACTCTGCTCCAATGTTCAACTTTCTTCTAATACTATGGAAGTTCATCCTAGTCATCTGCATCAATGTTCACATAGTACCTAACTTTATTGAAACAGATAAGTAAAATGAGTACTTGGTCGCCGTCTCTGTATCAAGGCCAAATTGCCAAAAAATAGATTACAGCAATGGAGACACTGGAGCCTCTACGTGCTTGTAAAGGTGGAACTCATAAGGCAGCCGCACATGCCAGTTTCGGCGTGTCCGGACAACAAACTAATGTTTATTGGGAGGGGTGTTCTCTCACCCAAAGCTTAAACCCCTCAAAATTCAGAACATATGCCTGCTCAGAACATCCATGGTTGCATGTACATGGGTGTGGGTGGGATGTAGGCTAAACTGTAAGGCTACTTTCACACTAGTGTCGGATTTGGCCCGTCGCATTGCGTCGGGCCGAGATTCCGACGCTAGCGTTTTATGCGCCGCACAACGGATGCATTTATCCGGCGCATCCGCTGCCCCATTGTGAGGTGCAGGGAGGTGGGGGCGGAGTTCCGGCCACGCATGCGCGGTCGGAAAAAGCGGTCCGTCGGCAGCAAAAAACGTTACATTTAACGTTTTTTGCTCCCGGCGGTCCACCACAACACGGCGCAACCGTCGCACGACGGTTGCGACGTGTGTCAATACGTCGCAATGCGTCGGTAATGTTACTCTATGGGGCAAAAACGCATCCTCCAAACAACTTTGCAGGATGCATTTTTCCCCTAAACGACGCATTGCGACGTATTAAAAAAAACCGCCAGTGTGAAAGTAGCCTTAGCCATCTAATGTGCATAGCCATTATTCCGTCTTTTCAAACTATTTCACAATATACTAATATTCAAAAGTATCCACAATTATTAATTTGTATTCACTATCAAATGCAAATGGAGTAATATATATATATATAAAAATATAACGTTTAATATTTCTTTATATTAAAAACAAAGCAGCCTATTTTGTTCTTTCACTTTGTTAGGCAGGTTCTGTTTAAGTGATTTCTTGATTGAGAACAAGTGTGGCAGTAATCAGGCCTGGGTGTGGCTAGGGAATTTAAACACTGCTTTGCAAAAATATAATTTAACTGGTTTATATTTTATGGGGATGGCAACAGCTTTTTAATACAGGGCCCTGTAGATTTGGATTTCTTTTTTCCTTAATAAACACCTGCATTTTGTGTACTTGTGTTATCTTTGTATAATATTTAAATTTGTTTGGTGATCCAAAACATTTAAGTGTGACAAACATGCAAAATAATAGGAAATCAGGAAAGGGGCAAACACTTTCACACAACTGTATATGCCTATGATGTTACCAAGTTAAGAGTCAGGAGACCCAAGGCCAGCCCATGCATAGTTTTAGTTAGGACAGTGAAATGCAGAAGAATGAAACCAGCTATACCAAGATGGTCAACAACTAAATTTTGGGTACACAACCTGTGAGAGACGTGTCATGTGGTTAAGATGGATTGTCTGCTTTGGCTTCTACCTGAAGGGTCTGCTTCAAATATATTAAATAAAACCAATCTGCTGTATCTGTGCGTTGTAGTTTGATAGAGGTGGAGGCCCTTCGGTCAAGGTTTCGTCTATCAACTAGTGTGAACTGATGCTACAAAAGTGTTGTTCTTGCTTTTAAAAATAAAAAGCAGCATTTCAATTTACAGTTCCAGACCATTTTCGAAAGCTGGGTGTTATCATAATTAGTGCGGTATTCGAGCCTTAAGAACGTTGCTTCGTCAAACCACAAACAACCTCCTTTCAGTTGAGAGAATTTTCTCACCAGCTTTTAGTGAGGCTGTTCCAGAATAGACGGTGTTCCACCATCTGGTTTTTTTGAATTACTGCTAGAAGATGTGGATGATTCTGGCTGCAAAGAGGAGTACCTGCAGCTACCACCCTTCCTGTGATAGAAACACAGTATTTAGACATACGTACACAAATGTACTAGTACATGATCATCTAAAAAAAAAAAAAAGCCAGACTAGCAGAGTTGTGTTAACACCCAAGTAAAATCCAGTGTCTTAGGCGGCTGTGATACTCAATTGTTAACACTTCTCAGTCTTTCTAATAAAATGCCTTTAGAAAGATTTACAATGGGAAGATGGAAGAGGCAGCACATCTAAAAAGGTAGATAAAAAAGTGATTTATTTAATCTTGTAAGAATTACAATATGAACAATAGTGTGCAAAGATTTAGGAAATTCTAGAAAAATACTGCAAATTAAAAAGGATTTAAAAAATTAAAAAAAAGTGCTTGTATTTTGTTAATTGAGAAAAACAAAGTGAACAAACAATAGAAATCAAATCAATATTTCATGTGACCGTCCTTTACCTTCAAAACAGCATCAAATCAACAATTCTTCTAGGTACACTTGCAGGGTTTTTTTTAATGGTTTTATTGAAGTTTTAAGTTATAATCAACAAAAGACAGACAACCTGGCAACCCACATTTGGATTGTTCAGAGAATTTCATAAAACGTTTGTACAATGAATACTGAATGCACAAACCACATTCAACTATTGTAAACAACTTACCGTATTTTTCGGACTATAAGACGCACCCCAAATTTTGGGGTAGAAAATAGACTACTATTTTATAAAAATCTTTTTTTCTGTCTTATTGTCTGAATTTAAGGTATCTTACCTGAGAGCTGGCGGTGGTACAGCGGTGGTCACAGAATGCAAGGTCCCTTCATCAGGAAGCCAGCAGAAGTGGGGTAATGCTGCATTCCCGGGGGTGCGATTCCGCGGGTCCGGTGTCGACGGTGAGGCAGAGCTGGAGCAGGGTCCCATCCTCAAGATGCCGGCGGCGGCAGAGGTGTGGCGATGCTGCAGTGGTGGGCGGTGCGTTGTGCACTTGAGCAGGGTCCCTTCTTCAGTATGCCTGAGGCAGAAGTGTGGCAGTGCCACAGCCCGATGTCCACAGTGAGCAGAGTGCATCACCGGTTTTCCTGCAGCCATTTTCCTGAAGCAGAGTGCCGCCGAAATTTCAATCTGGGCACGTACGGTCTCCAATGGCCATTTTACTGAAGCCTACAGCGGCTCACGGCTTCAGGAAGATGGCCGCAGGGAAACCGGTGATGCACTCAGCTCACCGTGGACACTGGGCCGCGGCGCCGCCACATTTCTGCCGCTCGCATCCTGAAGATGGGACCCTGCTCAGGTACACTCTGCACCATCCACCGCTGCAGCATCGCCACACCTGTGCCGCAACCCCCTGGTAAGCCTGTGCTCACACTATAAGACAAACCCCCATTTTCCTCCCAAATTGTTTTGGGGAAAAGTGAATAATATAGTCCAAAAAATATGGTATTTGAAAATGTAAAAAAAGATGTGTAACAACAAAGAGGATAAAGAAAAGGAAAACCAACGAGGCAACAAGGAGGGAGGAGAGTGTCTATGGCTTCCTGCAAGTTTTAGAATTTCAAAGCGCATTAGGTAGGTTATATGGGCAGGTCATCAAGCATCTCCCTTTATATGTACCAGGTTGTATTGCAAAAATGTGTCTTGATTTTATTCTGGATATTAAAGGGCAGAGCAGCAGACACTTTCCCCATGGATTTAACGTGAACCTGTCAGCTGGATTGTGCTCAGTAACCTACAGTGTCAGGTTGGTGCCGTTCTACTGATTAAAATAACACCTTAGTAGATGAAATTCATCTTCTGGTCATTTAATTGCAGTTTTCAGTTAATGAGACTCTCATGCTCTGGGGTGGCCTGTGTGTGGGGGGCCTTATGTGGTGATATGCTTACATATGCATCTGTATGGCTTATGACAGGTCACTGATCCCTCAGTGACCTGACCCTTATTTTACATACTGCATATAATACGGTTTGAAAAAAAAAAAAATTCACATTCATCAGGCTGAAGCCTGCGCTGTAGCACGATGCGGTGGTTAATATGCCCGTTTTCATTTTATTTAGTCATAGTTTTGTTTGAAAAAAAGAAAATAGAATCAGACTTACTGGTAATTTCTAGGAGTCTTCCACAACAGCATAGGAGGTTGTCTCCACACCCTGAAGGGTGACAGGAAGCACACAGAGGTTAAAAGCCCCTCCTACTCGCCAGTGTCTTTCCTGTCCCCCATGGGGCACAGAGAGGTTGACGTATGCTGTAGGGCCGGTGACTGCAGCGTACCGTTTTTACTTAAATCGGGCAGTAGTGGTTGTGGGTTCGGCCCTCCTCCTCAGTTCTGCTCCCGTCACCAGCTGTGGCCTCGGGACCTACTCGCCAGTGGTTTATAAATGAACACCATAGCGCTGGTTACCTTTAAGCTCCTTGGAATACTCCAAGGATCATAGGGAGGGAATTAGTGCTGTCGAAGAAGGTTCCTAGAAACCGAATTACCGTCTCAGATATAGCCTTTTTGATCCAACTCGAGATGGTGCTTTTGGCCACCTTTCTCCCTTTATTCAGACCCGATGGATGTACAGATTTTGGTCAATTCTCCAAGGACTGGCTTGTTCTAGGTAGTATAGGATGGTACGCTGAACATCGAGGGTATGGAATTCCTCCTCTTTTGGATTGGCTGGATATTGGCAGAAGGAGGGGAGGACGATTTCTTGAAACCAGTAGAAATCGAACACAACTTTAGGAAGGAAGGATGGATTCAAGATGAAGGACTATAGTAATTTCTTATTAAATAAGGTTCTCTTATTGATAAAGCCTGTAATTCTCCTACATGCCTTTCCGTGGTGATAGCAGCAAGAAAAGCAGCTTTGTATGCAAGAAATTAAGGGAGTGCAGGAAGACAGGAGTTCAAATGGAGGCCGTGTGAGCCCTTTGAGGACTATATTTAAGTCCCAAGGAGGGACAACAGTCCGCCTTCTGGGAAGCGATCTGAGAGCTGAAGTTATGAATCTCAATCCAACGGTGGTTGGCCAAATCCTGATCGAACATGAAACTTAGGGCGGAAACCTGAACCTTCAGAGTACTAGGTTTAAGGCCAAGATCTAGCCCTTTCTGTAGGAAATCCAACACTTGCGGAATATTTGGATGGAATGGATCAGGCAGATTCAGGGGACAGAAGGATGAAAACTTCTTCTATACCTTACTATATATAGCATTCGTAACTGGCTTCCTAGATCTCTGTAGGGTAGAAATTTCTGTGTCTGAAATCACTCTAGCTTTTAGCACCTGGGCCTCAGTAACCAGGTAGTTAGATTCAATATTTCAGTTTCTGGATGAAGAAGGGGTCCTTGTAAAAGAAGGTCGGCTTCGACCGGTAGATGAACTGGGCCATTTATATGCAGCTCGACAATAAGGTTGAACCAACTTCTCTTAAGCCACACTGGGACCACCAGGATGGTTGGGACCCAATCATACCAGATCTTCTGAAGAGTCTTTGCCAACATTGGGATTGGTGGAAAGGCGTACCGAAAGCTCCATTTCTGAGCAAAGGCATCCACTGCCCTGGCGTTGTCCCTGGGACTCAGGGAGAAAAAGGCTTCTACCTGGGTGTTTTGACCAAAGGCAAGTAAGTCGATTTTGGGTAGGCCCCACTTGTTTACCAACATCTCGAAGACCCTTCTGTTCAGGCTCCATTCACCTGGTTGTATGTCCTGCCAGCTTAGGAAATCTGCCTGAAAATTGGAGGATCCCTTTAGATGGACCACCGTCAGGGAGAGAAGGTGCTTTTCGGCCCAACAGAATATTCGACCTGAAATGCCCTTTAAGCTGTTGAACCTTGAGCTCCCCTGGTGTTTGAGGTGGGCTACTGCAGTCATGCTGTCCGAATAAATTCTGAGTTGACATCCAGAGACTAGATTGCTTGCGGCCAGGAGAGCCTCCTCCACCGCTTTCAGTTCCATGAAGTTGGAGGATTCCTTTTTCTTCAAGTGAAAATCTGTGTTTTAATTCAGACCCACATGGCATGCGACGTTTCGGCTCATCCAGAGTCGAAACGTCGCCTGCCATGTGGGTCTGAATTAAAACACAGATTTTCACTTGAAGAAAAAGGAGTGCTGCCTTATTTTTTCTTCATTTTGGATTTATGCATAGTGGATGGATTGCAATTAAGGCCTGTGCACCCGAAAGGCATTTATAGTGTGCTGCTTCAGATCTCTAACTATCTATATATCTATACCGTGTTAGCCAGTGGATAGAATAATAATTGGAATCAAGAGTTTTTAATGGCTGACTGAGAAGATGGTAATAAATTGCAAGCCTTTAAGGCTACTCAGGCCTCTTCATCAGACAGAAAATGTTTACACTATAGGGGCAATATATACCTATATCACGTGAAATATATGTTGAATTTTACTTATGGGGACCCCAGTGAAAACAAGTAAAGTGAGTGGAAACCACTCAAAAGCAGTGAAGAACCAACCACCAGAGCTAGGGATCTAATTCCAAGAAAGAGACATGTCAAGGATATACATATAATCACAATATTTCTTTATTTGTAATTGAAAGTCCACCTTTTTTCATTTTGTTGTGCTGTTTTCCTTTTTTTATATTTTAACCACCTACAATAGTGGTTTGGAAAGCTTTGCACGTCTTTTCAAAGGTAGTATTTTGATGCTGTTCCTTTTTTCATTCTTTATTTGTAATGGTAATAGCATATATAAATGTGCACATATTGGAGGGATATAAAAAACATAATCACAGAGATAAAAATCACAAAAATATGGATAAAAATCTGAGTAGATATAAGGTATGCCAAAAAAAGGGTGGTTAACCCCTTCCCGACCTGTGACAGCGTAGGCGTCATGAAAGTCGGTGCCAATCCGACCTGTGACGCATATGCTGTGTCACAGAAAGATCGCGTCCCTGCAGGCCGGGTGAAAGGGTTAACTCCCATTTCACCCGATCTGCAGGGACAGGGGGAGTGGTAGTTTAGCCCAGGGGGGGTGGCTTCACCCCCCCGTGGCTACGATCGCTCTGATTGGCTGTTGAAAGTGAAACTGCCAATCAGAGCGATTTGTAATATTTCACCTAAAAAACTGGTGAAATATTACAATCCAGCCATGGCCGATGCTGCAATATCATCGGCCATGGCTGGAAATACTAATGTGCCCCCACCCCACCGATCGCCCCCCCAGCCCCCCAATCTGTGGTCCGCTCCCCTCCGTCCTGTGCGCCGCTCCCCCGTCCTCCTGTCCGCTCCCCCCGTGCTCCAGTCAACCCCCCCCCCGCACAGCGATCCCCCCCCCTGCACAGCGATCCCCCACCCCGTGCTCCAATCCACCCGCACTCACACCGATCCTCATCCGTGCTCCGACGTCCCCCACCCAGTGCTCCGACGCCTCCCCCCCCCGTGCTCCGACGCCTCCCCCCCGTGCTCCGACGCCCCCCCGTGCCCTGATCTCCCCCCCCCCTTATACTTACCGAGCCTGCCGGTGTCCGTCTTCTTTCCTGGGCGCCGCCATCCTCCAAAATGGCGGGCGCATGTGCAGTGCGCCCGCCGAATCTGCCGGCCGGCAGATTCGTTCCAGAGTGAATTTTGATCACTGAGATATAACCTATCTCAGTGATCAAAATAAAAAAAATAGTAAATGACCCCCCCCTTTGTCACCCCCATAGGTAGGGACAATAAAAAAAATAAAGAATTTTTTTTTTTTCACTAAGGTTGGAGGTAGGGTTAGGGGTAGGGTTAGGGGTAGGGGTCGGGATATGCACACGTATTCTGGTCCTCTGCGGATTTTTCCGCAGAGGATTTGATAAATCCGCAGTGCTAAACCGCTGTGGATTTACCGCGGTTTTTCTGCGCATTTCACTGCGGTTTTACAACTGCGATTTTCTATTGGAGCAGTTGTAAAACCGCTGCGGAATCCGCAGAAAGAAGTGACGTGCTGCAGAATGTAAACCGCTGCGTTTCCGTGCTGTTTTTCTGCAGCATGTGTACAGCGATTTTTGTTTCCCATAGGTTTACATTGAACTGTAAACTCATGGGAAACTGCTGCGGATCCGCAGTGTTTTCCGCAGCATGTGCACATACCTTTAGAATTAGGCTATGTGCACACGGTGCGGATTGGCCGCTGCGGATTCGCAGCAGTGTTCCATCAGGTTTACAGTACCATGTAAACATATGGAAAACCAAATCCGCTGTGCCCATGGTGCGGAAAATACCGCGCGGGAACGCTGCGTTGTATTTTCCGCAGCATGTCAATTCTTTGTGCGGATTCCGCAGCGTTTTACACCTGTTCCTCAATAGGAATCCGCAGGTGAAATCCGCACAAAAAACACTGGCAATCCGCGGAAAATCCGCAGGTAAAACGCAGTGCCTTTTACCCGCGCATTTTTCAAAAATGGTGCTGAAAAATCTCATACGAATCCGCAACGTTGGCACATAGCCTTAGGGTTGGAATTAGGGTTGTGGTTAGGGGTGTGTTGGGGTTAGGGTTGTGATTAGGGTTACGGCTACAGTTGGGATAAGGTTTAGGGGTGTGTTGGGGTTAGTGTTGGAGTTAGAATTGAGGGGTTTCCACTGTTTAGGCACATCAGGGGGTCTTCAAACGCAACATGGCGCCACCATTGATTCCAGCCAATCTTGTATTCAAAAAGTCAAATGGTGCTCCCTCACTTCCGAGCCCCGACGTGTGCCCAAACAGTGGTTTACCCCCACATATGGGGTACCAGCATACTCAGGACAAACTGCGCAACAATTACTGGGGTCCAATTTCTCCTGTTACCCTTGAGAAAATAAAAAATTGCTTGCTAAAACATCATTTTTGAGGAAAGAAAAATGATTTTTTATTTTCACGGCTCTGCGTTGTAAACGTCTGTGAAGCACTTGGGGGTTCAAAGTGCTCACCACATATCTAGATAATTTCATTTTGGGGTCTAGTTTCCGAAATGGGGTCACTTGTGGGGGGTTTCTACTGTTTAGGCACACCAGGGGCTCTGCAAACGCAACGTGACGCCCGCAGACCATTCCATCAAAGTCTGCATTTCAAAAGTCACTACTTCCCTTCTGAGCCCCGACGTGTGCCCAAACAGTGGTTTACCCCCACATGTGGGGTATCACCGTACTCAGGAGAAACTGGACAACAAATATTGGGGTCAAATTTCTCCTGTTACCTTTGGGAAAATTAAAAAATTCTGGGCTAAAAAATTATTTTTGAGGAAAGAAAACGTATTTATTATTTTCACTGCTCTGTGTTATGAACTTCTGTGAAGCACTTGGGGGTTCAAAGTGCTCACCTCACATCTAGATAAGTTCCTTTCGGGGTCTAGTTTCCAAAATGGGGTCACTTGTGGGGGGTTTCTACTGTTTAGCCACATCAGGGGCTCTGCAAACGCAACGTGACGCCCGCAGAGCATTCCATCAAAGTCTGCATTTCAAAACGTCACTACTTCACTTCCGAGCCCCAGCATGTGCCTAAACAGTGGTTTACCCCCACATATGGGGTATCAGCGTACTCAGGAGAAACTGGACAACAACTTTTGGGGTCAAATTTCTCCTGTTACCCTTGGGAAAATAAAAAATTGCGGGCTAAAAAATCATTTTTGAGAAAATAAATTTTTTATTTTATTTTCATGGCTCTGCGTTATAAACTTCTGTGAAGCACTTGAGGGTTCAAAGTGCTCACCACACATCTAGATTAGTTCCTTTGGGGGTCTAGTATCCAAAATGGGGTCATTTGTGGGGGATCTCCAATGTTTAGGCACATAGGGGCTCTCCAAACGCGACATGGTGTCCGCTAATGATTGGAGCTAAATTTCCATTTAAAAAGCCAAATGGCGTGCCTTCCCTTCTGAGCCCTGCCGTGCGCCCAAACAGTGGTTTACCCCCACATATGGGGTATCTGCGTACTCAGGACAAACTGGACAACAACATTTGTGGTCCAATTTCTCCTATTATCCTTGGCAAAATAGGAAATTCCAGGCTAAAAAATCATTTTTGAGAAAAGAAAAATTATTTTTTATTTTCATGGCTCTGCATTATAAACTTCTGTGAAGCACCTGGGGGTTCAAAGTGCTCACTAGGCATCTAGATAAGTTCCTTGGGGGGTCCAGTTTCCAAAATGGGGTCACTTGTGGGGGAGCTCCAATGTTTAGGCACACAGGGTCTCTCCAAACGCGACATGGTGTCCGCTAACGATGGAAATAATTTTTCATTCAAAAAGTCAAATGGCGCTCCTTCCCCTCCGAGCCTTACCATGTGCCCAAACAGTGGTTTACCCCCACATGTGAGGTATAGGTGTACTCAGGAGAAATTGCCCAACAAATTTTAGGATCCATTTTATCCTGTTGTCCATCTGAAAATGAAAAAATTGAGGCGAAAATAATTTTTTTGTGAAAAAAAAAAGTACTTTTTCATTTTTACAGATCAATTTGTGAAGCACCTGGGGGTTTAAAGGGCTCACTAGGCATCTAGATAAGTTCCTTGGGGGGTCCAGTTTCCAAAATGGGGTCACTTGTGGGGGGAGCTCCAATTTTTAGGCACACGGGGTCTCTCCAAACGTGACATGGTGTCCGCTAAAGAGTGCAGCCAATTTTTCATTCAAAAAGTCAGTCAAATGGCGCTCCTTCCCTTCCAAGCCCTGCCGTGCGCCCAAACAGTGGTTTACCCCCACATATGAGGCATCAGCGTACTCAGGACAAATTGGACAACAACTTTCGTTGTTCAGTTTCTCCTTTTACCATTGGGAAAATAAAAAAATTGTTGCTGAAAAATCATTTTTGTGACTAAAAAGTTAAATGTTAATTTTTTCCTTCCATGTTGCTTCTGCTGCTGTGAAGCACCTGAAGGGTTAATAAACTTCTTGAATGTGGTTTTGTGCACCTTGAGGGGTGCAGTTTTTAGAATGGTGTCACTTTTGGGTATTTTCAGCCATATAGACCCCTCAAACTGACTTCAAATGTGAGGTGGTCCCTAAAAAAAAAAAAATGGTTTTGTAAATTTCGTTGTAAAAATGAGAAATCGCTGGTCAAATTTTAACCCTTATAACTTCCTAGCAAAAAAAAAATTTTGTTTCCAAAATTGAGCTGATGTAAAGTAGACGTGTGGGAAATGTTATTTATTAACTATTTTGTGTCACATAACTCTCTGGTTTAACAGAATAAAAATTCAAAATGTGAATATTGCGAAATTTTCAAAATTTTCGCCAAATTTCCGTTTTTATCACAATTAAACACAGAATTTATTGACCTAAATTTACCACTAACATGAAGCCCAATATGTCACGAAAAAACAATCTCAGAACCGCTAGGATCCATTGAAGCGTTCCTGAGTTATTACCTCATAAAGGGACACTGGTCAGAATTGCAAAAAACGGCAAGGTCTTTAAGGTCAAAATAGGCTGGGTCATGAAGGGGTTAATATCAGGACTCTCAAAAATCCGGGGTAAAAAATAATGTGTACCACAAGTGCTAAAAAGGATAAAAAAAAAAAATCAAAAGTGAGCGTATAACACTAAATGTCTATGGGGTTTTAGATAAAGCAACCCATGGTATAATATAATCAGGCCACATGGCCAACCACCATATAAAAAAGTGCAACGCGCAAACAACAATGTGGTAGAGAACCAGGAAGTAACAATGTGCAAAATAGCAATATGTAAACAAGGGGGTGATAAGGGGAGATGATTAAAAGAGTACCTGTACCTTAATGGCGACACTAGATCCAACCAAAGCGCGTTTCGGATATAAAATCCTTCGTCAGGGGGTGGCAGATGTAGAGTACAAGGGATTTATATATCTAACTGACTTCAGACGCCATTGTGTAGGGCGGCGCAGGTGCCGACAGTCAAGCCCGGAGATCCCCACCCACGACGTCACATGGTCGGACGCACAGGAGCAGAGTACCTGGCGTTGCCAAGACCACAGAGACGCCAGGAGCAGGGACAAGCAGACCGCTGAGGACGCATGCGCACAACTTCGGCGTGCTGATGTGAGTAAGGAGTGGAGGGGGCCAGATCTGACTCACCAAGTGGGGTGTGGCTCACCCATAGTCTATTGTAAAAGGGGAAGGACAATCTCAGAGCTGCAACTAGCCTGCTATATGGCCAGATCTGTAATGTAATATAAGAAAAGGGCACTATATAAGTAATATTAGTACACCCATAATGTGTTGATAACAAGGTATAACTATAATGATGAAGGAATGGAACATGCAATGACGCTAGAACAAAAAAGTGTATGTATGTGCATCAGGAAGTCCTGGATGAACAAATTGTTCTAAAGGGGGCAAAAGTAAAGGTACCTTCACACTCAGCGACGCTGCAGCGATACCAACAACGATGTCGATCGCTGCAACGTCGCTGTTTGGTCGCTGGAGAGCTGTCACACAGACAGCTCTCCAGCGACCAACGATCCCGAAGTCCCCGGTAACCAGGGTAAACATCGGGTTATTATGCGCAGGGCCGCGCTTAGTAACCCGATGTGTACTATGGTTACCAGCGTAAACGTTAAAAAAACAAACACTACATACTTACCTTCCGCTGTCCTCCCTCTGCTTTCCTCTGCACTGTCAGCGCCGGTCAGCCGGAAAGCAGAGCGGTGACGTCACCGCTGTGCTTTCCGGCTGGCCGGCGCCGACACAGGATGCAGGAGGAGTGCAGAGAAGCACAGCGCCGGGGACAGACAGCTGAAGGTAAGTATGTAGTGTTTGTTATTTTAACGTTTACGCTGGTAACCAGGGTAAACATCGGGTTACTAAGCACGGCCCTGCGCTTAGTAACCCGATGTTTACCCTGGTTACCAGTGAAGACATCGCTGAATCGGCGTCACACACGCCGATCCAGCGATGTCAGCGGGAGTTCTGGACTTTCCTCAGCGACCAACGATCTCCCAGCAGGGGCCTGATCGTTGGTCGCTGTCTCACATAACGATTTTCTTAACGATATCGTTGCTATGTCACAAAAAGCAACGATATTGTTAACTATATCGTTATGTGTGACGGTACCTTAAGATAAGGTGTACTAATTGATTGGTTACAGAAGCAACATATATATGCTACTCCTGATATGTGGAAAAGACAAAAAAAGAACAAAGAAAGATATGAGAAAATATAATATATTGTACATTGAAGTATAATAAATAATGATATATTAATTAAGCTGCTCACCAGAACCTAACCAGAAAAACATAATTAGAAAATGTATACATATACATCAGGAGGTACTGGATGAGCATGACAGTAAAAAAGTGTATAATAGCCCACTGAATATACAAAAAGGTGCCTAAAAAAATAATCACTGCAGATGAATACTACTGAATTTATACAAAGAAGAGATTATAAACATAACAAAAACAGGGATATGATCCCATAAATCATAAGCCATGTCATCAACCTCCATAACAAGAGTGGTAATTATGCCATAACATGCATCAGGGGGTACAGGATGAATACATTTAGGATAGATAAGCCACAGATTTGAGCAAAAATGTAGAAAAAAAAAAAAACTAAATGTGTATATCAAGTGACATTAAAGTATTAACCCTTATAATATGCATCAGGAGGTACTGGATGAATAGATTAAGAAAACTAGAAAAAATAGGGAAAAAATATATATATAATAAATACTCCAGTCATGGTTCAATAATAACACAATAAGACTCCTGAATGTGTAGATGTGTAACCTCTTCATCAGGCATAGACTAAAAGGTACCTTCACACTGAGCAACTTTACAAACGAGAACGACAACGATCCGTGACGTTGCAGCGTCCTGGATAGCGATCTCGTTGTGTTTGAGACGCAGCAGCGATCTGGATCCTGCTGTGACATCGCTGGTCATAGCTGAAAGTCCAGAACTTTATTTGGTCGTCAAGTCGGCGTTATTCGTCATGTTTGACAGCAAAAGCAACGATGCCTGCAATGTTTCTTCATGGAGCGAACAACCAGCGAGAACAATAAGTACGTCACTGGATCGCTCCTGCATTGTTCTGGAGTTGCTGTGTTTGACATTTCTACAGCGACCTAACAGCGACGCTCCAGCGATCTAGTTTAGGTCGGATCGTTGTCTATATCGCTGGAGCGTCGCTAAATGTGACGGTACCTTTATACATCTGAAGAACCAGACCCCAATCAGACGACAATAAAACATTCACTCCTTATCTACGAACTGTTCCAATATTTATGGACACAACTGTTTATCACTCTCCCATATGACAGTTCTGTGCTGTGTTGTGTATAAATATGTGATTCTTTAGATGTTGTATTAGTCTATGCCTGATGAAGAGGTCTGAGTAGTCTCGAAAGCTTGCAATTTGTTACCATCTTTTCAGTTAGCCATTAAAAAGGTATCAACCACTGAGGACTCAATTCCAAATATTATTCTGCTTATTCTCTGACCCAGAGACCATGGAAAGGAGTGCGAGATAATATGGCACCCCAGCCTCGTTTGCTGGCATCGGATGTTATTGTAACCAGGGGATATTGTGATCGATTCACACCCCTACAAAGATTTCTGGTGCTCAACCACCACGCTAGACAGGCTCTTACATGTTCGGGAGGGTGTACTCTTGTTAGAGAGCTGGGATTCCCGTTCCACGTCTTGAGGATGTGGGCTTGGTGAACTCTAGAGTGGGCCTGGGCCTAGGATACGGAGTGAATGCAGGTCGTCATGGAGCCTAGTACTGACATTGCTTCCCGAAGAGTAGGGGATCTTTGTTTCCTGAAACTTGTATAGTCAGGCGATGGTCTTCTGGAAGAAACGACATCTGCTTCCCAGAGTCTAACAGGACCCACAGAAACTTAGTTGTTTTGGCGGGCTAAAGCTGGGACTTCTTTAGGCTGCCGTCACACTAGTAGTATTTGGTCAGTATTTTACATCAGTATTTGCAAGCCAAAACCAGGAATGGGTGATAAATGCAGAAGTGGTGCATATGTTTCTATTATCCTTTTCCTCTAACTGTTCCACTCCTGGTTTTGGCTTAGGCTAGGGTCACATTGCGTTAGTGCAATCCGTTTAGCGCTAGCGGATTGCGCTAACGCAATGTTTTCTATGGGGCTGCGGTCGGGGTCGCGGTAACGTCCCCGCTCTCGCAGATCCCCGATCTGCGAGCGGGGAACGGACCGCGGGTGCGCCTCGGACCCTGCAAGCAGCGTCCGCGGCGCGCCAGGAATCATCGGCGCGTCGCTAGCGCGTGCCGAACATGGCACGCGCTAGTGAAGCGCGTTCCCATTGCCTTCAATGGGCGCGTTAACGGCCGCGTTGCACGGCGTTAATTTCGCCGTGCAACGCTGTCCGTTTAACGCGGTCCCATAACGCAATGGGAACCCAGCCTTACAAATACTGATGTAAAATACTGACCGAATACTGCTAGTGTGACGGCAGCCTTAGATTTGGCAGCCAACCCAGCGATCACACGATATCGAGAGTTTTTGATATGTGGTTTCTGAGAATCTGAGCAGAGGGACCGACAACTAGCAAATCATCCAGATAAGGAACTATTCAGACTCCTTGTTTCCAGATATATGAAACGGCCTCTGCCATTATTTTGGAAAAAACTCTCGGCGCCGAAGAGATGCCAAAGGGGAGCACGTTGAACTGGAAGTGCTTCATCTGCTGATTTTGCAGTACCGCAAACTTCAAGTATTTCCTGTGTCGAGGATGGACTGGAACATGGAAGAAGGCATCGTTGAGATCTATTGCTGCCATGAAGAAATGTGGGCCCATCAGGGGAATGGCAGACTTCACCGATTCCATCTTGAATCTGCGGTAGAAGATGTGCTGATTGAGATTTTTTAGCTTTATAATAATGCGTGCCTCCCCTGAAGGTTTCTTCAACAAGAAAAGACGAGAGTAGTGGCCTGTTTGACCTTAGGAGATCCTGGAGACCTGTCATCAGAATGGTTTGGGCTCCCTGAGATGGAAGGGAGGTGACACAGACCCGGAGGAGGGGAGGATTCGAACTAAAAAAAAAAAAAAAAAAAAACACCAGTACACAGGCAGAGATGCTTACCTGTCCAAGGCCTCCAACAATTGCACTAGCCAAGGTGCAGCGGACTCAAGTTAAGATGGCAGATACACAGGTGCAATAATACCGATAAGGCAGCCACCCTACAATCAGGAATTGGCCACTTGGTGCACCTGTGCAAACAAATAAGTCTGTATGTGGCGTGTTCACACAGAAATGCAAAGTATATGGCTCAAAGCCTATTAATGACACCATATAGCGGGCTAACCATAATGCATCCTGTGTGAACAGAGGCCACAGTATACAGAGCCATCTAGGGCCCAGCCGCACCCTGGAAAAATATACAGTGCACCAAAAAACAATGTATGCAAGGTATTGGTCGATATTATGGCCACAATATTTAGGCCATGTGCACACGTACAGTATTTTTTGCGGTTTTTTCGCTATAAAAACGCGAAAAAAACGCTTACATATGCCTCCTATTATTTACAATGTATTCCGCATTTTGTGTGCAAATGTTGCATTTTTTTTTCCGCGGAAAAAAAAAAAAAAAAAAATCGCATCGCGGAAAAAAAAAAGCAACATGTTCATTAAATTTGCGGAATTGCGGTGACTCCGCACACCTAGGAATGCATTGATCTGTTTACTTTCCGCATGGGGCTGTGCACACCATGCGGGAAGTAAGCAGATTATGTGCGGTTGGTACCCAGGGTGGAGGAAAGCATTAAGCTAGTTACTGGTAGCGGCATTTTTCGGAGGCCCATGACAGCACTACGAGAGAGGGGATCCGCCCTTCAGGAACAGGAAACCTACAGATACAAAAGGGCGGCACCTCTCCCCATGCATCAGTTGTATTTCAGAGCCTGAGAGGACTACCGCGGTTAGTGGCACACAAATATACTGTACATTATATACAGTTTATATACAAACATAATCTATCGTACTAGAAACCACACGTGAGATATATCTATCTCATTATATACATTATAGGAAGTGCAACCCCCACGTGAAAAGGGAGGGAACTAAGGGTGCTGTCATGGGCCTCCGAAAAATGCCGCTACCAGTAAGTAGCTTAATGCTTTATTCGGACTCCCATGACAGCACTACGAGAGAATTACAGAGATGTAAACTACCTTAGGGAGGGACTATAGCCTGTAGCACCCTTAACCCGAAGGTGAGATCAGAGGAGAACCCCAAGTCCAACCGATAATGTTTAAAAAAAGGTGGAAGGGGAAGACCACGTAGCTGCCTTACATATCTGGTCGATCGATACTCCAGATCTTTCCGCCCAGGATGTAGCCGTGGCCCGGGTGGAATGTGCCCTCAGATTCTGCGGAGCCGGACCTCCACCTGCAGTATAAGCCAGAGAGATAGCCTCCCTAATCCACTTCGCTAGTGTGTACTTCGAAACTCTAAGCCCTTTCCTAGGACCTTGGAAGGATAAAAATAACGCATTCTCTCTCTTCCAAGCATCAGTGACTGCGATATACTCTAATAGGCATCTCCTAACATCCAAAGTATGGAGTAGCTCCTCCTTAGGATTAGAAGGATTAGGGAGAAATGATGGTAGAACTATCTCCTGAGATCTGTGAAAATCTGAGGCTACCTTTGGTAAATAAGCTGGGTCCGGTCTGAGGACTACTCTGTCTTGTAAAAACTCTGTATAAGGGGAAAGCCTAGAAAGAGCTTGTATGTCTCCTACCCTACGAGCAGATGTTATTGCCACTAAAAATGCGGTTTTGAGGGATAATAATTTAACAGAGGCTGAATGTAAAGGCTCAAACGGTTCCCTAGTCAAAGCTGAAAGGACTAGGTTGAGATCCCAAGGTACCGATCTATTCTTGTGTATAGGTCTAGCTCTACTAGATGCTTTAATAAATCTTGATACCCAATAGTTATTAGCAATGTTACAAGAAAACAGGGCCCCCAGGGCTGAGACTTGTACTTTTAGCGTACTTGTAGATAGATTTAGCTCTAGCCCCTTCTGCAGGAATTCTAAAATCTGGTTGATTGGTATTCCTTCTTCAATATTAAAACTTGAAGAGGCCAGGAACTTTCTCCAAGTTCTAGAGTAGATTTTAGTTGTTATATGTTTCCTACTCTTCATAAGGGTATCAATTAGATTTGGGGAAAAACCTCTGTTCTTTAACAATGACCTCTCAAAAACCATGCCGTCAAATGGAGACCCTTCACTTGTGGATGGCTGATCGGACCTTGATGAAGTAAGTCCGGAATGTCCGGAAGTACCCAGGGGTCTTCCACTGACATGGTCCTGAGCCAGGAAAACCAGGCCCTTCTGGGCCAGAACGGAGCGATCAGTATGATTCTCGCTTGATCCTCCCTTATCTTTCTGACCACCAGAGGCAATAGGCCCAGCGAGGGGGAACGCATAAGCCAACCGGAAATCCCACCTGATCAGGAAGTCATCCACTGCCAGCGGATATTCCCTGAGATTTAGGGAACAGAATTTTTTTGTTTTTCTGTTGTCCTTGGTGGCAAATAAGTCCACCTCTGGATGACCCCACATGCGGACAATCTGGTTGAAGATTTCTGTGTTCAGAGACCATTCTCCTTGTCTTAAGGTGTTTCGACTTAGAAAGTCTGCTGTTATATTTTCTTTCCCTTTTATATGTAATGCGGTTATAGAAAATGGTTCTCTGCTGTCTGGAGCAGGTGGTCCGCTACTTCCATCCGGGACTCGGAGCCTGTTCCACCCTGGTGATTCACGTAGGCCACTGCCACCTGGTTGTCGGAGAGGACTTTGACATGGTGACCCTGTAGATATACGAGGAGTTCCTTAATTGAGAGTTCAATTGCCATCAACTCCCTCTGATTGGAAGAGGCTGATATTTGGGGGTCCCATAGACCCTGAACTACGACGTCACCCATGTGTGCCCCCCACCCCGTGGGGCTGGCGTCCGTTGTGATTACCCGAGTCACCCAGGGAACTCCTGCTGACAGATTGTCTTTCTCTAGCCACCATCTAAGAGATGCAAGAACCACTGGACTTAATGTAATCTGACCCTGCAAGGAACCCTGTAAGGCTCTATCATAATCCAGAACCTCAAACTGTAAAGGTCTGGAGTGGAACTGGGCCCAACGGACGGCAGGAATACAAGAAGTTAGGGAACCTAACAGTGACATAGCCTGCCTAAGGGTCATGGATGGTTTATTAATTGCTTTTAACACCTGTTGTTGGATATGAAGTAATTTATCAGGTGGAAGACAGCATTGTTGGGACTCGGAAATTAACAACAGCCCTAGGAATCTCTGGATTTTTAGGGGCTGTAATCGGGAATTTTCATAATTTATGATCCAGCTCAGATGTTCTAGTTTAGTCATAGCTGTTTTTACTTGAGTAAGGCAATGGTCTGCTGAATTTCCCACTATAAGGAAATCTTCCAGATAAGGAATAATGAGAATATTGAGTTCTCGTAAGTGCGCCATGACCTCAGCAACTACTTTAGTAAATACCCTGGGAGATGCTGAGAGGCCGAAGGGAAGAGCTCTAAATTGAAAATGGCGAACAATACCTCCCATAGACACCACCACACGTAGAAACCTCTGGAAGTTTCTATGGATAGGAACAGGATAGTATGCATCCTTTAAATCCACAACTACCATGAAGCAGTGTTTGAACAACATCTTTATTGCAGAGCTGATTGACTCCATTTTAAAGGTAGTATTAACCAGGTACTCATTAAGGGATTTAAGATTAATAATAGTCCTAAATGATTTGTCTGGTTTTTTAATCAGAAATAGAGGAGAGTAGAATCCTCTTCCTCTTTCTGACTCTGAGACCTCAATCAGCACATTTTTAAGGCATAAATTCATGACCTCTGCCTCTAAAGCCGTCTGTTCAATAGTGGAGGAACGTAAGGGGGTTAGCAAAAATTTATCCCGAGGCCAGTGAATAAATTCCAGTTTTAGACCTTCAGATATAATACCTCGGACCCAGTCACTATTTGTGATGTTAGTCCATGCGGAAGAGAAGGCTGACAATCTCCCTCCCACAAGGATTGCTAGTCATTGGTCTGGTTTCTTACGTTCTTTTGAGGAACGGCGGAACATGTAACCCGTACCTCTCCTGCGTCTATCCTCCCATCTAAAATTATCTCTAGAGGGCGAGGATGCGCGCTTCCTTCCACGACCAAATCTCCTTCTGTTGAATGGACGCCGGTAAGAGGCTGATGACAAATTAGGGAATTTTTTCTTACCATCCCCCGCCTTTTCAAGCAGCTCATCCAAGGTTGGTCCAAAGAGATATTCCCCTTTGCATGGGATAGTGCATAACTTGGATCTTGACTGAATGTCACCCGACCAACACTTCAACCACAAGGCTCTACGAGCCGCGTTGGAGAGTCCTGCCGCTCTGGCCGCTATTTTGACCGAATCCACCGAAGCGTCCGACAGGAAAGCAGCAGCATCCTGAATCACTGGGAGCGCACTTAGAATTGAATTTCTGGAAGCGCCTTCTTTAAGCTGGGACTCCAACTGTTCCAGCCAGACCATTAGGGATCTGGCTGTACATGTCGTGGCCACTGCCGGTCTCAAAGATCCGGCTGCCATCTCCCAGGTACCTTTAAGGAAGGTATCTGCCTTCCTGTCAAGAGGGTCTCCAAGGGACCCCATGTCCTCAAAAGGTAATGCGGCTCTCTTTGATGCCTTCGCCACCGCAGCATCTAATTTAGGGGCCTTGTCCCAGGTATCCACAGCCGCATCCTCAAAGGGGTACCTGCGCTTTAAAGCTGGTGGCAATGAACCTTTCTTCTCCATTTTTTTCCATTCCCGGAGAATCAGGTCTTGAATCTTATCATTCACCGGAAAGGATCTACGTTTCTTGTGATCCAGGCCGCTGAACATTAGCTCCTGACGGGAAAGCTGCGTCTTAGGTTCTTCTAAGCCCATCGTACCTCTGACCGACTTAACTAATTTATCCACCCGGTCCAGAGGCAGACAGAATCGGCCAGAGTCCTCTTCTGATGATGAGGAAGAGAGAATCGAGCCATAAGAACCTTCCTCCTTATCTTCCTCCGAAGAATCAGAGATCACCGGAGCTCTCTGTTTTGAACTTCCTGCCTGGGACAGAGACCGCAGGGATTCCCTTACTTCCATACGGATCATCTCCTTTAGATTAGCCGTAGAAGCAGATTCTTCTGCTACCTAGGGGAGGACAATAAGGGTGATACCATCTATCTAGCCTGATGTCACTCAACCCCTCCACTCCTGTAGACCTCACCGTCTGTTGTATACAGGAGGCGCATAATTTTTTAGGGTAGGAATCTGGTAAAGGGACTTCACAAAGGGCGCACTCCTTATGTTTCGTCTTTGCACTTTTCTTCCCCTAGAATGACAAAGTATAAGGGGCCCGCGTCACTGAGTGAACATTCACGTAGATAACTTACCAGTGCACGCCAAAGAAAAAGGTACCGGAACACGAGGGGGCTCTTTGCCAGTCGAAGCTCTAGATTCTTGCCTGGATGAGCTTTTACGGCTGGACTGGTCACTTCTGACATGCTCCTTCTCCACGGCTTTCTGCCGCACTTTATCCAGAAGCTGAGGCTGCTGCTCACCATCATCTGCCATGATGAAGCGGTGGCCGAAAGCAGGGCTCTATTGCCAACACCTGCTTATATCCCCCTGTATTCCGGTCAGCAGGCTGCCTGGCGTCCTCCCCATTGGCTCCTGCTGTTCAGGCTGCAGCTGGGAGGTCAGCGGTGGCTAATGCAGAAAACCGGCGTCCGGACCCATGGGCGCCGCCATCTTGGAACGACCCCGTGAACCGGAAGCGCCCGCTGACTCCACCCCCGGCGCCACAGCTTTCCGGAAACGCTCAGAGAGCGATGCAGGACGCCGGGGATGCACAGCAGCGCTCCGGACGGCGCCCACCTCCGACGCTGCCACTACACCACCCCGCCGCACCGCCTGAACCGGGGGGGGGGGGGGGGGGTGATTAACCCCTTCATGACCCAGCCTATTTTGACCTTAAAGACCTTGCCGTTTTTTGCAATTCTGACCAGTGTCCCTTTATGAGGTAATAACTCGGGAACGCTTCAACAGGTCCTAGCGGTTCTGAGATTGTTTTTTTTGTGACATATTGGGCTTCATGTTAGTGGTAAATTTAGGTCAATAAATTCTGTGTTTATTTGTGATAAAAACGGAAATTTGGCGAAAATTTTGAAAATTTTGCAATTTTCACATTTTGAATTTTTATTCTGTTAAACCAGAGGGTTATGTGACACAAAATAGTTAGTAAATAAATAACATTCCCCACACGTCTACTTTACATCAGCACAATTTTGGAAACAAAATTTTTTTTTGCTAGGAAGTTATAAGGGTTAAAATTTGACCAGCGATTTCTCATTTTTACAACGAAATTTACAAAACCATTTTTTTTAGGGACCACCTCACATTTGAAGTCAGTTTGAGGGGTCTATATGGCTGAAAATACCCAAAAGTGACACCATTCTAAAAACTGCACCCCTCAAGGTGCACAAAACCACATTCCAGAAGTTTATTAACCCTTCAGGTGCTTCACAGCAGCAGAAGCAACATGGAAGAAAAAATGAACATTTAACTTTTTAGTCACAAAAATGATCTTTCAGCAACAATTTTTTTATTTTCCCAATGGTAAAAAGAGAAACTGAACCACGAAAGTTGTTGTCCAATTTGTCCTGAGTACGCTGATACCTCATATGTGGGGGTAAACCACTGTTTGGGCGCACGGCAGGGCTTGGAAGGGAAGGAGCGCCATTTGACTTTTTGAATGAAAAATTGGCTGCACTCTTTAGCGGACACCATGTCACGTTTGGAGAGCCCCCGTGTGCCTAAAAATTGGAGCTCCCCCACAAGTGACCCCATTTTGGAAACTAGACGCCCCAAGGAACTTATCTAGATGCATACTGAGCACTTTAAACCCCCAGGTGCTTCACAAATTGATCCGTAAAAATGAAAAAGTACTTTTTTTTCACAGAAAAATTCTTTTAGCCTCAATTTTTGCATTTTCACATGGACAACAGGATAAAATGGATCCTAAAATTTGTTTGGCAATTTCTCCTGAGTACACCGATACCTCACATGTGGGGGTAAACCACTGTTTGGGCACATGGTAAGGCTCGGAGGGGAAGGAGCGCCATTTGACTTTTTGAATGAAAAATTATCTCCATCGTTAGCGGACACCATGTCGCGTTTGGAGAGACCCTGTGTGCTTAAATATTGGAGCTCCCCCACAAGTGACCCCATTTTGGAAACTAGACCCCCCCAAGGAACTTATCTAGATGCATACTGAGCACTTTAAACCCCCAGGTGCTTCACATAAGTTTATAATGCAGAGCCATGAAAATAAAAAATAATTTTTCTTTTCTCAAAAATGATTTTTTAGCCTGGAATTTCCTATTTTGACAATGGTAATAGGAGAAATTGGACCACAAATGTTGTTGTCCAGTTTCTCCTGAGTACGCAGATACCCCATATGTGGGGGTAAACCACTGTTTGGGCGCACGGCAGGGCTCAGAAGGGAAGGCACGCCATTTGGCTTTTTAAATGGAAATTTAGCTCCAATCATTAGCGGACACCATGTCGCGTTTGGAGAGCCCCTGTGTGCCTAAACATTGGAGATCCCCCACAAATGCCCCCATTTTGGAAACTAGACCCCCAAAGGAACTAATCTAGATGTGTGGTGAGCACTTTGAACCCTCAAGTGCTTCACAGAAGTTTATAACGCAGAGCCATGAAAATAAAAAATTTCTTTTCTCAAAAATGATTTTTTTAGCCCGCAATTTTTTATTTTCCCAAGGGTAACAGGAGAAATTGGACCCCAAAAGTTGTTGTTCAGTTTCTCCTGAGTACGCTGATACCCATATGTCGGGGTAAACCACTGTTTAGGCACATGCTGGGGCTCGGAAGTGAAGTAGTGACGTTTTGAAATGCAGACTTTGATGGAATGGTCTGCGGGCGTCACGTTGCGTTTGAAGAGCCCCTGATGTGGCTAAACAATAGAAACCCCCCACAAGTGACCCCATTTTGGAAACTAGCCCCCAAAGGAACTTATCTAGATGTGAGGTGAGCACTTTGAACCCCCAAGTGCTTCACAGACGTTTACAACGCAGAGCCGTGAAAATAAAAAATCATTTTTCTTTCCTCAAAAATGATGTTTTAGCAAGCAATTTTTTATTTTCACAAGGGTAACAGGAGAAATTGGACCCCAATAATTGTTGCGCAGTTTGTCCTGAGTATGCTGGTACCCCATATGTGGGGGTAAACCACTGTTTGGGCACACGTCGGGGCTCGGAAGTGAGGGAGCACCATTTGACTTTTTGAATACAAGATTGGCTGGAATCAATGGTGGCGCCATGTTGCGTTTGAAGACCCCCTGATGTGCCTAAACAGTGGAAACCCCTCAATTCTAACTCCAACACTAACCCCAACACACCCCTAAACCTTATCCCAACTGTAGCCGTAACCCTAATCACAACCCTAACCCCAACACACCCCTAACCACAACCCTAACCCTAAGGCTATGTGCCAACGTTGCGGATTCGTGTGATTTTTTTCAGCACCATTTTTGAAAAATCCGCGGGTAAAAGGCACTGCGTTTTACCTGCGGATTTACCACGGATTGCCAGTGTTTTTTGTGCGGATTTCACCTGCGGATTCCTATTGAGGAACAGGTGTAAAACGCTGCGGAATCCGCACAAAGAATTGACATGCTGCGGAAAATACAACGCAGCGTTCCCGCGCGGTATTTTCCGCACCATGGGCACAGCGGATTTGGTTTTCCATATGTTTACATGGTACTGTAAACCTGATGGAACTCTGCTGCGGATCCGCAGCGGCCAATCCGCACCGTGTGCACATAGCCTAATTCTAAAGGTATGTGCACACGCTGCGGAAAACGCTGCGGATCGCTGTGCGGGGGGGGAGGGATCGGAGTGCGGGGGGGGAGGGATCGGAGCACGGGGGGTGTGATTGGAGCACGGGGGGTGTGATTGGAGCACGGGGGGGAGCGGACAGGAGGACGGGGGAGCGGAGCACAGGAAGGAGGGGAGCGGACCACAGATCGGGGGGCTGGGTGCACATAAGTGTTTCCAGCCATGGCCGATGATATTGCAGCATCGGCCATGGCTGGATTGTAATATTTCACCATTTTAGGTGAAATATTACAAATCGCTCTGAATGGCTGTTGAAAGTGAAACTGCCAATCAGAGCAATCGTAGCCACGGGCTAAACTACCACTCCCCCTGTCCCTGCAGATCGGGTGAAATGGGAGTTAACCCTTTCACCCGATCTGCAGGGATGCGATCTTTCCATGACGCATATGCTGCGTCATGGGTCGGATTGGCACCGACTTTCATGACGCAGCGTATGCGTCAAAGGTCGGGAAGGGGTTAATACTCACCAACGCCAGCGCTTCATGGAGACCAGGAATCCTCCGGACCCTGCTCCCAACGCCACCGACGTGCAGTCCAGCCAGGACCACCGTGGCGTCTCCAGGGACTTCCGCACCGGCCGAGGTAGGAGACCCCCCCGCTACCAGATTCGGCCAGCCTGGGACTTCTACGAGATGTTATCTGTAGGATCCTGTCCCTCCAGGAACAGGAAACCAACTGATGCATGGGGAGAGGTGCCGCCCTTTTGTATCTGTAGGTTTCCTGTTCCTGAAGGGCGGATCCCCTCTCTCGTAGTGCTGTCATGGGAGTCCGAATAAAGGAGGCTTTCCTCCACGGACTGGGCACCATGTAATTGGTAAAAAAAAAAAAAAAAAAAAATGAATTAGAATAAAAAATAGTGATTTACTCACCCTCGATGTCTTCCCGCCTCTCAGCGGTGCATGCTGCCGGTTCCGTTCCTATAGATGCTCTGTGTGAAGGACCTGCGATGACGTCGCGGTCCTGTGATTGTTCACGTGACGTCATCGAAGGTCCTGCGCGCACCATCTATAGGAACGGACGCCGCTGAGGACATCGGCTGTCTGCAGAGGGTGAGTATAACCATTTTTTTTAATTATTTTTAACATGATATCCTTTACTATTGATGCTGCTTAGGCAGCATCTATAGTAAAAAGTTGGTCACACTTGTCAAACACTATGTGACAAGTGTGACCAACCTGTCAGTCAGTTTTCCAAGCGATGCTACAGATCGCTTGGAAAACTTTAGCATTCTGCAAGCTAATTATGCTTGCAAAATGCTAAGTAAACCGCAAAAAAATATAGTTCTTACCGATAACGGTATTTCTCTGAGCCCATGACGGCACCACGGAGAGAGGGGATCCGCCCACCAAGGACAGGAAACCTACGGATAAAAAGGCGGTACCACTCTCCTACATCAGTTGTTTACATAGATAACGATGGGAGACTACTAAGACATTTGTAAAATTTTAACTGTTTAGCATAACAAGATACCGCGTGACTTTAAACTATAAATGGACTATGGCACTATTTCAATGTGTGCACCCATAAGTGAAGGGAGGGAATGTACGGGTGCCGCCATGGGCTCAGAGAAATACCGTTATCGGTAAGAACTATATTTTTCTCTGATCGCCCATGACGGCACCACGGAGAGAATTGCATAGATAGTACATTCAGGGGGGGGGGGACCACCGCCTCCAGAACCCTTTTACCAAAAGTAAGGTCTGAAGAGGAGATTAGGTCCAATCTATAGTGCCTATAGAATGTGGATGGTGAGGACCAGGTAGCAGCTCTACATATCTGGTCTATGGAAGCTCCGGCCTTCTCCGCCCAGGAAGTTGCTACTGCCCTCGTTGAGTGAGCCTTAACCTCCCCGGGAACGGACATCCCACTTGCTGAATATGATAGACTGATGGCGTCTGTGATCCATCTTGCTATGGTGACTTTAGATGCTTTTTTCCCCTTCCGGGGACCCTGGAAACACACAAACAGAGAGGAATCCTCCCTACTCTCTCTAGTGACTTCTAGGTAGTGTAAGAGACATCTTCTTACATCTAGTGTATGTAGTGTTTGTTCCTCCTTGTTCTTAGGGTTAGGGCAGAAGGAGGGGAGAGATATCTCTTGAGACCTGTGAAATTTTGAAGCCACTTTCGGGAGATATGCTGGGTCTGTTTTTAGAACAACCCTGTCCTCTAGAAATTGTGTGTGAGGAGGGTTGGCTGAAAGAGCCTGTAAGTCGCTGACCCTACGGGCAGAAGTGAGGGCGACTAATAGAGCTGTTTTGAGAGATAGCGTTTTTATTGTAGATTCATGTAATGGTTCGAATGGAGGACTGGTCAGGGCTTTAAGGACCAAGTTTAAGTCCCATTGAGGAACCACTTTTACTGGCAGAGGCCTCGATCTTCCTGCTGCCCTAATGAATCTAGAGACCCACCTATTTGAAGCTAGGTCAAAATTAAATAGGGCTCCTAATGCTGCCACGTGAACTTTTAGGGTACTGGTGGCTAAACCCATATCCAACCCGTTTTGTAGGAACTCTAATATGGAATTAATGGGAATCTCTTTCCCTATTTTTGCACCTGAAAAGGACAGAAACTTTTTCCATATTTTGCCGTACTGTTTTGTTGTAACCGGCTTCCTACTTTTTAACAGAGTTGAGATTAACCCCGAAGAGAACCCTCTGCTTTCTAATATTTTCCTCTCAAGAGCCAGGCTGTCAAGTGCAAGTTCTTGACTCGTGGATGACAGATTGGGCCCTGTGACAACAGATCCTGGAGGTCTGGTAATACCCAAGGGTCGGATATTGACATCTTCCTCATCCATGAGAACCAAGGTCTCTTCGGCCAGAACGGGGCAATTAAAATGACCAGCGCCCCGTCCTCCCGAATCTTCCTCAGCACTGCTGGAATCAGAATGAGGGGAGGAAAGGCATAGACCAGATGGTGACCCCAAGGAATCAGGAACGCGTCCACAGCTACTGGGTTCCCCAGGGGAGATAGGGAGCAAAAGGAGGCTACTTTTTTGTTTAAATGGCTCGCGAAGAGATCTATTTTGGGAACACCCCATTTTTGCGTGATCTGGGTAAATATCTCTGGATTTAGTTCCCATTCCCTCTGTTTTAGGCTGGATCGACTGAGGAAGTCTGCCTTGTAATTGTCTACCCCCTTTATGTGTAGGCTTGTCAGGGATAGAAGGTTGTTCTCGGCTAATTGAAGGATCGAGTTGGCCACTTCCATTAGGCTTTTGGAACGGGTACCCCCCTGATGGTTTATGTAAGACACTACCACCCGATTGTCCGACATCACCCTTACATGGTGAGATTGAAGGACTCCCGAGAAGTCCTGAAGGGCAAATTTTACTGCCAGGAGTTCCTTCATATTGGAGGAATTGTTTGCAAGGGAAGGAGACCAAATGCCCTGAGCTACCAAGTCGCCCAGATGAGCCCCCCACCCTGAGGGGCTTGCGTCCGTGGTTAGGACCTTTGATATCGGGATTACCCATGGGACTCCCTGGGAAAGATTTTCCTGCAACGTCCACCAAATCAGAGAGTGATTGGTGCGAGGAGATAATGTTAACCGCCCGTCTAAATGCTCTCCTAGGAGGATTTGCTCTGATAGTAGCTGCCATTGGAGATCTCTTGAATGTAGTTGGGCCCACTGGACCGCAGGGATGCAAGAGGTCATAGAGCCTAACAGGGACATGCCCTGACGGAGAGTTATAGAGGGGAGAGATTGTACTCTTGACGCTAAGCTCATTATCTTTTGTATTTTGCTCTCTGGGAGTCGGCATTCCATTTTCCTGGAGTCTAGAGTGAGACCTAGGTACTCCTGAACCTGAGAAGGCACCAATCTGGATTTCTCTAGGTTTATTAGCCAGCCCAGGTCTTTTTAGAGAATGAATCACTAAATTTAGTTGATTCTTGCAATGTTGCGGGGAGGAGCCTATCACCAGAAAATCGTCCAGATATGGTACGATCAGGGTGTTTTCTTCCCTGAGGTGAGCCATTACCTCCGCGACCAGCTTTGTAAAAACCCTCGGGGCTATTGCTAGGCCAAATGGTAGGGGTGTGAACTGGAAGTGGCTTAGGACTCCCTTGATGTGGATTGCCATTCTGAGGAATCTTTGATGATCCTTGTGTATTGGGACGTGATAATATGCGTCCTTCAGGTCCAGGACCACCATGAAGCATTGAGGAAACAGCATTTTGATTGATGATTTTATCGTTTCCATCTTGAATGCCTGAACCTCTAGGTAATTGTTTAGGTTCCTCAAATTGATAATAGTCCTGAAGGAACCATCTGGTTTCTTTCTCAGGAATAGAGGGGAATAGTACCCTTGCCCTCTTTCTTGAGGGGGAACTTCCAGGAGTACTCCTTTTTTTTTACTAACCCCACAATCTCGTTCTCTAGTGTTAACTGCTCTTCTGCCGAGGATCTTGTAGATGTTATCTTGAAAGAGGGACGAGGGTACCTCTTGAATGTTAATCTCAGTCCTGATTTTATGATGTTTAAGATCCATTGACTGGAGGTAATCTTTTCCCAGGCTGGGAGAAAGAGAGATAATCTCCTTCCCACCTGGGGCGAACCTTCATTGTGGAGGTTTCTTGCTGTCATTGAGGTTTTTGTTGAAGATAAATCCATTATTCTTGTTCTTCTTATCTTCCCACTTCCCCTGGCCTCTCCCTGGGTTCTTACGGAAAAACCTCTTGTTCCGAAAGGGCTTCCTATAAGAGGGGAGACCCAGAGAAGGGAAGGACTTTTTCTTGTCCCCTGCTTTTTCCAGGATGTCATCTAGAGTCGACCCGAACAGAAACTCTCCTTCACAAGGGATGGTACACAGTTTCGTTTTCGTCTGCAGGTCACCTGGCCAATTTTTAAGCCAGAGGGCGCGCCTGGCCGCATTAGCAAACACTGCTGCTCTGGCGGATAGCCTGATGGAGTCGGCCGAGGCGTCAGCTAGGAAAGCCGCGGCCCCTCTCATTACGGGTAATGTGTTCAGAATTGAGTCCCGGGAAGTTTTCCCCTTTTATTGACCCTCTAGTTGGTTCAGCCAGATCATCAGCGAGCGTGAAGTACATGCTGCTGCAACTGCCGGCTTCAGGCCTCCTCCTGCTGCCTCCCAGGAACCCTTGAGAAAGGCATCTGTTGTGAATTCTGTGGTCACAAGTGGTATTGCAGTCTCTGGGCGTCCTCCCTCAGGTGTTTTGGTGAGCTCGTTGGCTGCCTTGCTATTTAGCTCCACCTGAGTCTGTCTTCCTTGCTCCTTGTCAATGTTCCAGTGTTGGATCTGAGCTACTGCATCTTTCCTTGGGCCTGCTGCTCTGCTAGATAAGTGCTTCTAGTTTGTTTTCTGTTTTTTCTGTCCAGCTTGTTATTATCTTTTGCTGGAAGCTCTGAGAAGCAAAGGGGTGCACCGCCGTGCTGTTAGTTCGGCACGGTGGGTCTTTTTTGCCCCTTTGCGTGGTTTTCGTTTTAGGGTTTTTTGTAGACTGCATAGTTCTCTTTGCTATCCTCGCTCTGTCTAGAATATCGGGCCTCACTTTGCTGAATCTATTTCATTCCTGCGTTTGTCTTTTCATCTTGCTAACAGTCATTATATGTGGGGGCTGCCTATTCCTTTGGGGTATTTCTCTGAGGTAAGTCAGGCTTGTATTTCTGTCTTCAGGCTAGTCAGCTCCTCAGGCAGTGCCGAGTTGCATAGGTAGTGATAGGCGCAATCCACTGCTGCTTCCAGTTGTGTGAGGACAGTTCAGGTACTGCAGTCTACAGAGATTCCACGTCTCAGAGCTCGTCCTATTGTTTTGGGTTTTTGCCAGATCTCTGTATGTGCGCTGATTACTGCACGCTGTGTTGCCTGATTGCCAGCCATAACAGTACAAGGAGCCTATTCAATGATTTCCAATAGAGGGAAAAAAGAAATCCTGACATCATTTTTTTTTCTTAGCTCTGTCTTCAGTCTTTTTTTTCCCCTAGACATTAGAGTGCTTCAGGACACAGCTGTGGACATGGATATTCAGGCTCTGTGCTCCTCAATGGATAATCTCGTTGTAAATGTACAAAAGATTCAAGATACTATTGATCAGAAATCAATGCTAGAACCAAGAATTCCGATTCCTGATTTGTTTTTTGGTGACAGAACTAAGTTCCTGAGCTTCAGAAATAATTGTAAGCTATTTTTGGCCTTGAAACCTCATTCTTCTGGTAATCCTATTCAACAGGTTTTGATTATTATTTCTTTTTTGCGCGGCGACCCACAGGACTGGGCGTTTTCTCTTGCACCAGGAGATTCTGCATTGAGTAATATTGATGCATTTTTCCAGGCGCTGGGATTGCTTTACGATGAGCCTAATTCAGTGGATCAAGCTGAGAAAAATCTGCTGGCTTTATGCCAGGGTCAGGATGATGTAGAACTATATTGTCAGAAATTTAGAAAATGGTCAGTACTCACTCTGTGGAATGAATCTGCACTAGCGGCTTTGTTCAGAAAGGGTCTCTCTGAAGCTCTTAAGGATGTAATGGTGGGATTTCCTATGCCTGCTGGTTTGAATGAGTCTATGTCCTTGGCCATTCAGATCGGTCGTCGCTTGCGCGAGCGTAAATCTGTGCACCATCTGGCGGTATTGTCTGAGAGTAAGCCTGAGCCTATGCAGTGCAACAGGACTATGACTAAAGTAGAACGGCACGAACACAGACGTCTGAACAGACTGTGTTTCTATTGTGGTGATTCTACTCATGCTATTTCTAATTGTCCTAAACGCACTAGGCGGTTCGATAGCTCTGCCGTTATTGGTACTGTACAGTCCAAATTCCTTTTGTCCATTACCTTAATGTGCTCTTTGTCATCATATTCTGTCATGGCGTTTGTGGATTCAGGCGCTGCCCTGAATCTGATGGATTTGGATTATGCTAAACGTTGTGGATTTTTCTTGGAGCCTTTGCGGTGTCCTATTCCGTTGAGAGGAATTGATGCTACACCTCTGGCCAAGAATAAGCCTCAGTACTGGGCCCAGCTGACCATGTGCATGGCTCCTGCACATCAGGAAGTTATTCGCTTTTTGGTACTGCATAATTTGCATGATGTGATCGTGTTGGGGTTGCCATGGCTACAAACCCATAATCCAGTATTGGATTGGAACTCTATGTCGGTAACCAGCTGGGGTTGTCAGGGAGTACATGGTGATGTTCCATTTTTGTCTATTTCGTCATCCATTCCTTCTGACATCCCAGAGTTCTTGTCGGACTTTCAGGATGTATTTGAAGAGTCCAAGTCTGATGCCCTTCCTCCGCATAGGAATTGTGATTGTGCTATCGATTTGATTCCTGGTAGTAAATTCCCTAAGGGTCGTTTATTTAATTTGTCCGTACCTGAACACACCGCTATGCGCAGTTATGTGAAGGAGTCCCTGGAGAAGGGACATATTCGCCCATCGTCGTCACCATTGGGAGCAGGGTTCTTTTTTGTAGCCAAGAAGGATGGTTCGCTAAGACCGTGTATTGATTACCGCCTTCTTAATAAGATCACTGTTAAGTTTCAGTATCCCTTGCCATTGATTTCTGACTTGTTTGCTCGGATTAAGGGGGCTAGTTGGTTTACTAAGATTGATCTTCGTGGTGCGTATAATCTGGTGAGAATCAGACAGGGAGATGAATGGAAAACGGCATTTAATACGCCCGAGGGTCATTTTGAGTATCTGGTGATGCCGTTCGGACTTGCCAATGCTCCATCTGTTTTTCAGTCTTTTATGCATGACATTTTTCGTGAGTATCTGGATAAATTCTTGATTGTTTACTTGGATGACATTTTGATCTTCTCAGATGATTGGGAGTCTCATGTAAAGCAAGTCAGAATGGTTTTCCAGGTACTGCGTGCTAATTCCTTGTTTGTGAAGGGATCAAAGTGTCTCTTCGGTGTGCAGAAAGTTTCATTTTTGGGGTTCATCTTTTCCCCTTCTACTATCGAGATGGATCCGGTTAAGGTTCAGGCCATCCAGGATTGGACTCAGCCGACATCTCTAAAAAGTTTGCAGAAATTCCTGGGCTTTGCTAATTTTTATCGTCGCTTCATCTGTAATTTTTCTAGCATTGCCAGACCATTGACCGATTTGACCAAGAAGGGTGCTGATTTGGTTAATTGGTCTTCTGCTGCCGTGGAAGCTTTTCAGGAGTTGAAGCGTCGTTTTTGCTGTGCCCCTGTGTTGTGTCAACCTGATGTTTCTCTTCCGTTCCAGGTCGAGGTTGATGCTTCTGAGATTGGTGCAGGGGCGGTTTTGTCACAGAGAGGTTCTGGTTGCTCAGTGTTCAAACCATGTGCTTTCTTTTCCAGGAAATTTTCTGCTGCTGAGCGTAATTATGATGTGGGCAACCGAGAGTTGCTGGCCATGAAGTGGGCATTCGAGGAGTGGCGTCATTGGCTTGAGGGTGCTAAGCATCGCGTGGTGGTTTTGACTGATCATAAGAACCTTACTTATCTTGAGTCTGCCAAGCGCTTGAATCCTAGACAGGCCCGTTGGTCGTTATTTTTTGCTCGTTTTGATTTTGTGATTTCATACCTTCCGGGCTCTAAAAATGTGAAGGCGGATGCTCTGTCTAGGAGTTTTGTGCCCGACTCTCCGGGGTTATCTGAGCCGGCGAGTATCCTCAAGGAAGGAGTCATTGTGTCTGCCATCTCCCCTGATTTGCGGAGAGTGTTGCAGAAATTTCAGGCTAATAAACCTGATCGTTGTCCGGCCGAGAAACTGTTCGTCCCTGATAGGTGGACTAGTAAAGTTATCTCTGAACTTCATTGTTCGGTGCTGGCCGGTCATCCAGGAATCTTTGGTACCAGGGAGTTGGTTGCTAGATCCTTTTGGTGGCCGTCTCTGTCGCGGGATGTGCGTGCTTTTGTGCAGTCCTGTGGAATTTGTGCTAGGGCTAAGCCCTGCTGTTCACGTGCCAGTGGGTTGCTTTTGCCCTTGCCGGTCCCGAAGAGGCCTTGGACACATATTTCGATGGATTTCATTTCTGACCTTCCCGTTTCTCAAAAGATGTCTGTCATTTGGGTGGTCTGTGATCGCTTTTCTAAAATGGTCCATCTGGTGCCCTTGGTTAAATTGCCTTCCTCCTCTGATTTGGTGCCTTTGTTCTTCCAGCATGTGGTTCGTTTACATGGCATTCCTGAGAATATTGTTTCTGACAGAGGTTCCCAGTTTGTCTCAAGGTTCTGGCGAGCCTTTTGTGGTAGGATGGGCATTGACCTATCTTTTTCCTCGGCCTTCCATCCTCAGACTAATGGCCAGACCGAACGAACCAATCAGACCTTGGAAACATATCTGAGATGTTTTGTTTCCGCTGACCAGGATGATTGGGTGTCATTTTTGCCGTTGGCTGAGTTCGCCCTTAATAATCGGGCCAGCTCGGCTACCTTGGTCTCTCCATTTTTCTGCAATTCTGGGTTCCATCCTCGTTTCTCTTCAGGACAGGTTGAGTCTTCGGACTGTCCTGGTGTGGATTATGTGGTGGACAGGTTGCAGCAGATCTGGACTCAGGTAGTGGACAATTTGACCTTGTCCCAGGAGAAGGCTCAGCTTTTCGCTAATCGCAGACGCCGTGTGGGACCCCGACTTCGTGTTGGGGATCTGGTTTGGTTATCTTCTCGTCATATACCTATGAAGGTTTCCTCTCCTAAATTTAAACCTCGTTTTATTGGTCCGTATAGGATTTCTGAGATTCTCAATCCGGTGTCTTTTCGTCTGACCCTCCCAGACTCCTTTTCCATACATAATGTATTCCATAGGTCGTTGTTGAGGAGATACGTGGCACCTATGGTTCCATCTGTGGAGCCTCCTGCCCCTGTTTTGGTGGAGGGGGAATTGGAGTATATTGTGGAGAAGATTTTGGATTCTCGTGTCTCTAGACGGAAACTCCAGTATCTGGTCAAATGGAAGGGTTATGCTCAGGAAGATAATTCCTGGGTTTTTGCCTCTGATGTCCATGCCCCAGATCTTGTTCGTGCCTTTCATGTGGCTCATCCTGGTCGGCCTGGGGGTTCTGGTGAGGGTTCGGTGACCCCTCCTCAAGGGGGGGGTACTGTTGTGAATTCTGTGGTCACAAGTGGTATTGCAGTCTCTGGGCGTCCTCCCTCAGGTGTTTTGGTGAGCTCGTTGGCTGCCTTGCTATTTAGCTCCACCTGAGTCTGTCTTCCTTGCTCCTTGTCAATGTTCCAGTGTTGGATCTGAGCTACTGCATCTTTCCTTGGGCCTGCTGCTCTGCTAGATAAGTGCTTCTAGTTTGTTTTCTGTTTTTTCTGTCCAGCTTGTTATTATCTTTTGCTGGAAGCTCTGAGAAGCAAAGGGGTGCACCGCCGTGCTGTTAGTTCGGCACGGTGGGTCTTTTTTGCCCCTTTGCGTGGTTTTCGTTTTAGGGTTTTTTGTAGACTGCATAGTTCTCTTTGCTATCCTCGCTCTGTCTAGAATATCGGGCCTCACTTTGCTGAATCTATTTCATTCCTGCGTTTGTCTTTTCATCTTGCTAACAGTCATTATATGTGGGGGCTGCCTATTCCTTTGGGGTATTTCTCTGAGGTAAGTCAGGCTTGTATTTCTGTCTTCAGGCTAGTCAGCTCCTCAGGCAGTGCCGAGTTGCATAGGTAGTGATAGGCGCAATCCACTGCTGCTTCCAGTTGTGTGAGGACAGTTCAGGTACTGCAGTCTACAGAGATTCCACGTCTCAGAGCTCGTCCTATTGTTTTGGGTTTTTGCCAGATCTCTGTATGTGCGCTGATTACTGCACGCTGTGTTGCCTGATTGCCAGCCATAACAGGCATCTGCCTTCTTGTCCATGGGGTCTTTTAGAACCCCCATGTCCTCAAACGGGAGGGCGAATTTCTTTGAGGCTTTAGCAATTGCTACATCTAATTTGGGGGCCTTCTCCCAAAAGGAGCACGATTCCTCCTCAAAGGGGTATTTCCTTTTTGGCGTTAAGAGAGTCTTCCTCATGGGCTTCTTCCATTCCTTCTTAATCAAGGCTGCGATTGCTTCGTTAAGCGGAAAAGCTCTTCTCTTTTTCTGTTCTAGGCCCCCAAACATGATGTCTTGTACTGTTTTTTTAGGATGGGAGTCTACAAACCCCATGGTACTTCTCACCGCCTTTATGAGGCCATCAGTATCCTCTAGAGGGAAACAGTTATGTCCCCCTGAGGAAGAAGTAGATGATGCAGATGAGTCGGAGGAGACGGAGGACATTGAACTCTCACTATCACTTTCGGATTTTGAGACTGGAGATGGGGACCTGTGTTTGGTCTTTTTCCTTTTTTTCCCACTTTTTAGTGACCTAAAGGTGTCCTCCACTTGCTCTTTAATTAGGCTTTTAAGATCTGTTGCAAACCCTGGAAGGTTTTCAGATACAGTCTGCTGAATGCAAGTATTGCATAGTCTCTTATCCCATGTAGGTGGAAGATCCTCTCTACAGATGGCGCAACTTTTGTGCTTAGTTTTAGCTACGCTTTTCCTCCCCTAAAAGAAACAAATAACACTCTTACTGTCTCTGACATTCACGAAGATCCACTTACCACCTCAAGGACCCATAAATACCGGTTGGGAGTTCTCTGCCTCTGGCTTTCTCCCCGACGCCGTACTGGACTCCTTACTGTGTTGAGACCTTTGGCGTTCTTTGCTGGTGTCCTGGTGCCCTTTTCTGCTGTCGCCTTTTTTGCTGCTGCTGCTGCTGTGGCGATGCTACAAGTGGAGGTGATTCGGGCAAAGGTGATGCCGGGTCGCTCATACTGCTGCTGGTCTGCGGATGCTGCCGTGGCGATGCTACAAGTGGAGGTGATTCGGGCAAAGGTGATGCCGGGTCGCTCATACTGCTGCTGGTCTGCGGATGCTGCCTCGAGACTTGGCTGAGCTGGCGCTCCTATTCTCTTGAGGCTCCTGCTTATTACTGCAGAGCCACTGGGAGGATATGGATTCTACTATTTGAACCCTCCCGCCGCTCCCCGCACCTGCACAGTAGCGACCGCTCCCATAGAGGAGCGCCGGCGCAGTAACTGTCATACACTGCTCTAGCGGCCATCCCGCCGGCGCCTGCGCAGAGCGCACCAGGCGCCCGGCCGGAAGACTCGCCGGCGCTTGCATGAAGCGCCCAAGCGCCCGGCCGGAAGCCCCGCCGGCGCCTGCGCATACCGGCGCACGAGCACATCGGCGCCTCCGCGAGACCAGCCTAGATCCCGGGCATGCGCCGAACTTTCAAGATGGCGCCCGGGAAGCAGATATGGCGCTGCTGACCGGCGCCCCCGGTCCTATGCAGTCCCTGTAGCGCGTTACTCTGCACGCCCGATGGCGGTGCAGCGTGCAGACTTATGCTTGTTTTAGGGAGGGTCGCGCTGCACCTCCCGCAACCACAGAGGGACCCCCCTGGATGTTGCCGCTGCTGCATCTTACCTGGGGAGGTGACCGCGAACTCCTTGTCACCTCCCCCGCACACCCTATCGGCCCACTGGCTCCCAGCGGTGGCGCTTCGGGTCACCACCCTAGCCGAGGCAGAGGGACCCCAGCTGCCTGAATCGGACTGGTTGGCCCCGGAATTCCAACAACGACTGGTAAGTCCGTAGGTCTCCCATCAAGGACAGGAAACCAACTGATGTAGGAGAGTGGTACCGCCTTTTTATCCATAGTTTTCCTGTCCTTGGTGGGCGGATCCCCTCTCTCCGTGGTGCTGTCATGGGCGATCAGAGAAAAAAAAAATGCGGATTTCTTGCAGAAAATTTCCGGTTTTCTTCAGGAAATTTCTGCAAGAAATCCTGACGTGTGCACATACCCTTAAGCTGCCAACCCACGACAAGGGTCCTTACATATTGGCAGTCCTATTCTAAAAAAAACACCATAAGAGGAAAAACCTCCACTATTCTAGACAATAAAAACACCAGTACACAGGCAGAGATGCTTACCTGTCCAAGGCCTCCAACAATTGCACTAGCCAAGGTGCAGCGGACCCAAGTTAAGATGGCATTTCTGTGTTAACACGCCACATACAGACTATTTGTTTGCACAGGTGCACCAAGTGGCCAATTCCTGATTGTAGGGTGGCTGCCTAAGGCTACTTTCACACCACCAACGGAATCTCCCCGTCGCAATGCGTCGGGCAGAGATTCCGATGCTAGCGTTTGACGCACTGCACAACGGGTGCAGCGGATGCATTTCTCCGGCGCATCTGCTGCCCCATTGTGAGGTGCGGGCGGAGTTCCGGCCGCGCATGCGCGGTCGGAAAAAGCGGTCCGTCAGGAGCAAAAAAAGTTACATTTAACGTTTTTTGCTCCCGGCGGTCCGCCGCAACCGTCGCATGACGGTTTGCGTCGTGTGGCAAAGCTTCGCTAATGTTAATCTATGGGGCAAAAACGCATCCTGCAAACAACTTTGCAGGATGCGTTTTTTGCCATAAACGACGCATTGCGACGTCTGGCAAAAAACGCCAGTGTGAAAGTAGCCTTATCGGCATTATTGCAACTGTGTATCTGCCACCTTAACTTGGGTCCGCTGCACCTTGGCTAGTGCAATTGTTGGAGGCCTTGGACAGGTAAGCATCTCTGCCTGTGTACTGGTGTTTTTTTTGTCTAGAATAGTGGAGGTTTTTCTTCTTATGGTTTTTTTTTGGGGGATTCGAACTATCAGCAGGCCCTCCTTGATGATATTGAGGACCCAATGGGTGTTGGAGATGGCCCGCCAACAGTGAACGTGGTCGGAAGGTCATCATGTAAGGCCAAGTTCACATGTGAAGAAAATGCTGTCAGTTTTTTGTACAGATTTGAACATCTGCAGTAGTGAGCAGATGGAGGAGACCTTAACATTTCTCATCTACACGCTGCACAATTTTTTAGCTAAGAAATAGGATTCTTCCACTTTGACATCATGACAAAAATCCTCCACAAATCCTGGCATCAGGCTGGCGTGCTGATCCCACAGTGTGTGGATAGTACAGGGTATGTGTTGGAGGCTGTGTATTCTGCAGTGTCCAGATGTTACAGCCCACTATGTGTCCATCAGCGCCTTCCCTGTGGAGACGGACCTGTGGCACATCTCTCCAGACTGCAGTATGTCTATTTATCTTGTGGAGACGCGAACCTCAAGAGATAAATCTCGCCCGTACAATGTATTGGATGCAGGGATTCCGCACGGTTCAGTGAACACATGTGGAATCACCCGCTTTCAATAGATGGCAGCAGACAGGTGCTGCATCCAAAGCGCTGCCGGGCCACTCAGGGCGTTTCCATCAGTCATACAGGGACCACCAGGAGTATAGCAGCTGATCAGCAGCACACGGTGGGAACTCACCCTGCAGCACCACATAGCCCAGCTCCCGGCCAGCCTCCAGCAGGGTCCTCAGCTCTGCGCCCACCTGCAGCCGAGCAGCGGTCTGTGGAACAGAGACATGGGGTCAGGTGACCGGACAGCGGGGAACCGGCAGACAACAGGACACCGCTCACCTGTATCCTCCTCACCGCCGCCCGCTGCCGCCGGTACAAGTAGTACAAGCCGCCGGCCAGGGCGAGGCTGCAGCCGGCACACACGGTGTCCAGCGCACACAGCTCCATGCCGCCCGGGCCTCAGCAGCACAACTTCCAGACCCTGCGCTCCTACTTTTACCTCAGTTCTCCAGCGAGTTTAATATTCGCCGAAGACTACAATACCCGGCAGGCGCCGGGGCGCGGCACTACATTTCCCGGCAGTCTATGCCCTGCCTACGTCATTCCGCAGCTTCCTGCGCGGTGTCATAGCTGGGATGGCTGTCGGCGTCTGTCAGCTGCTGACTTTCATTAACATCAGGGTCAGGGAGAGTGCAGAGCCTGTGGTGCACTACAGGTCCCAACATGCCCTGCACAGCAGCAAGCCGACTGATCCGTGTGACACTTCATCTGTCACACTGCGGAGCTTCTTACAGGAGCCATGACAGCCAGGGCCGGTGCTCCTCTCCAGTAATGGCCGGCGGTTGGGCATTGGAATCGCACAGTTATGTGTCTGCGGACATAACTGAAAAAACCAGGGTGTGCAGAGCAGATGCTGGAAATGTCCGAACTATGTAGAGCCCTTCTCTGCCATGTCTAGTGGTTCTGGTTTATCAACGGTAAAATAACAGGGAGGGTGAGACAGGAAAGATGCAGAATGGTGATAGCGCCTGAGGGAAAGCTCCTGACAAATGCATTGGTGCACTGGAGGACACAGACAGAAAAGGGCCCCTGTGTAAGAACACTATACTGTATGGGCCCGCTGCAGCCCTAGAGCTTCTAAAAAATGCAAAATTGCACACGAAGCTGAAGTTGGTTTCTTATTCGTTCAGTTTCTTATTCGTTCAGTTTCTTATTCGGAGCTGAAGTTGGTTTCTTATTCGTCGGTTTCTCATTCGGCATTTTTTTCTTTTCTGTTTTTTATAGCTTTAACAACAAAAAATGATCATCACAATAATAACACAATGCAGCGAGGAGCCCTGATGTGAATACACTTAAAAACGGCTACAAAAACAATAAAACTGGCACAAAAATGGGCATCAAAGTGGGCACCAATGAGCGCTGAAGAAAGGGTTAAATGCCTTTGGGCCACTGATCTAACACTGCAGACATATAGAACAGGGCGCCCCACATCAAAACCAGTTTTTTCCAGCCTGGCCCAAATGGGTTCTGGGCACCAGAACTGGCATCAAAGTGGGCAAACAGCTCATTTTCACAGATTTGAATAAGTAGCTGATGTTTTTAAGGGGTTAAATGCCTTTGGGCCACTGATATGACACTTACAATACACAGACAGTGATGCCCTGCATCAAACCCAGATCCCTCCAGCCTGGCCCAAATGGGTTCTGGGCACCAGAACTGGCATCAAAGTGGGCAAACAGCCCATTTTCACAGATTTGAATAAGTAACTGATGTTTTTAAGGGGTTAAATGCCTTTGGGCCACTGATACAACACGTAAAATTCACAGACAGTGATGCCCTGCATCAAATCCAGGTCCCTGCAGCCTGGCCCAAATGGGTTCTGGGCCCCAGAACTGGCATCAAAATGGGCAAACAGCCCATTTTCACAGATTTGAATAAGTAACTGATGTTTTTAAGGGGTTAAATGCCTTTGGGCCGCTGATACGACACTTAAAATACACAGACAGTGATGCCCTGCATCAAACCCAGATCCCTCCAGCCTGGTCCAAATGGGTTCTGGGCACCAGAACTGGCATCAAAGTGGGCAAACAGCCCATTTTCACAGATTTGAATAAGTAACTGATGTTTTTAAGGGGTTAAATGCCTTTGGGCCGCTGATACGACACTTAAAATACACAGACAGTGATGCCCTGCATCAAACCCAGATCCCTCCAGCCTGGCCCAAATGGGTTCTGGGCACCAGAACTGGCATCAAAATGAGCAAACAGCCCATTTTCACAGATTTGAATAAGTAACTGATGTTTTTAAGGGGTTAAATGCCTTTGGGCCGCTGATACGACACTTAAAATACACAGACAGTGATGCCCTGCATCAAACCCAGGTCCCTTCGGCCTGGCCCAAATGGGTTCTGGGCACCAGAACTGGCATCAAAGTGGGCAAACAGCCCATTTTCACAGATTTGAATAAGTAGCTGATATTTTTAAGGGGTTAAATGCCTTTAGGCCACTGATATGACACTTACAATACACAGACAGTGATGCCCTGCATCAAACCAAGGTCCCTTCGGCCTGGCCCAAATGGGTTCTGGGCACCAGAACTGGCATCAAAGTGGGCAAACAGCCCATTTTCACAGATTTGAATAAGTAACTGATGTTTTTAAGGGGTTAAATGCCTTTAGGCCACTGATATGAAACTTACAATTGTGGAGACCAGACTGAACCAAAGAATCCATCTTGTCTTCCTCCTGAGAAATCTGCTTCTAAACAGCAAACTTGACATTTCCTTTTATGGAAGTAATCACGCGCGCATTCCTTCTTGTTATCATAGTCCTTCACCCACATACCAGATATTGTAACATTTCACTAATATAGACTTGTTTTGTAAGAGATTGTGAAATATGTGCGCATGTCTGTAAATGCCTAACTTTTTACTATATAAAGAAGGGACAGCACCCAGTGAGGCAGGCGTGCTCCGGGGCTACCCCTGTTTATGACCACACAACCTTTGTGCTGCGTGTCATTTACTTGGATCCCTACATCCAGGAAGCCAGGGACGGAAAAGGACTCAACATTTCTTGGCGCCCGAAACAGGGACCCGAGGCGAGAGTATCTGCTCGAGATTCACCTGCGGATACGGACAACGGAGATCTGGGATAATGGACGGCAAATGAACTGAAAAACCTGGCCAGGTAAGAGACATTATTAGTTCTCTTTTATCTGCCCTGTATTATCCGAAAGAGCTCTACGAGCCGTGTCACGCTGGGTTAGTCTAGTAGTGAGTAGATACCTATAAAACTCGGGTTACCATATTGTATAGATTTATGAGTCCTGTCCCTGGCAGTGTGTGAACAGTGTGAAGGTTGTGGCATGTTATGAAAGAAGGATAAAAGTACGTAAAACAATAAGCCGAAATTGTTAGGACAAGTCTTATTAGTGAAGTCAGCCTAACTGGGTCATGTGGTTGCGTCCTTTCGGGGAGACCTCCGCCCATGCTTGACTCTCTTTAAGAACTTGTTTCTTCATTTCTGGATAAGAGTTTGATAGAATGAGCCCAGGACACGAGTCCATGAGCCTGGGACAAGTATGATAACAGAGACGGAAAGTTTGGTGATCTGTTTGGTGTTGCTGATCCTGTTTGCGTGCATTGTAGGAATCAAGTTTATTCTGCACATTAGAAAGAACGGAGCAGATCAGCCCTTCAATATTTTAGCTCCCTAGGAAGAAGGCAACGAGACATCACTCCAGAGAGGTGGTTGTCCAAACGTCACCTAGGATAAGTGTAGCTATTATTGAAAAGAAAAATGGGAAATAAACAGACAAAAACCGTCTTAGGACAAGTAGAAGCAAAAGATATACAGGAAAGATGTGGAAAGACAGTCAGAAGGCAGATCAGAAGGGTAAGAAAAAAATTGGGAATTTCAGAAGCACTTATGTTTAGCACTGAATGGGAAAGATTGAGTAAAGAACGAGGTGGAATTATCAGGGATAATGGGTGGGAAGAAATCATACACTGTATGATAAAGGTCTCAAAAACAGCTAAAGAGGAGAATTGGAAGTATGATCCAGACACTTCCAAATGGAGTATGGGTACGAGAAAATGTTGTGCTACGACTCATTCAGTTCCTCCTCCTTATCTAGATCCGAATGTTCAACCATTTGTACCTACAGGAGGTACAGAGGGAGGGAAACCCATACCAAATTTATATCCTGGGTTAAGCGGGGTGGAAGGATGGGTATGCCAAAATTGTGGCCAGCAGAATCCGGATTGGAGAACTGAGTGTTCCGCCTGTGGGGCCCCTAAAGGCCATCAGTTATTAGCACCTGTTAGGATAATAACAAAGGGAGTGAGAGAAGCTGATCCCGAGAATCCTAATCAAAGAATTACTAGGCAAATTGAAACACAGCAGTATTTTCCATGGACACCAGCTGAGGGTATGTCTCTTCTTATGAATGCACCAGATCCAACTCGATACCCAAATAGATTTGCTAGTTATATAGAGCAAATAATTCGCACACATAATGGTTCATGGATGGATGGAATGGAATTATGTAGGCTAAAAATGCCATCGGGAATGTTTCAGGAGCTGATTGTAGCAACACAGGCTCAAAGACCAGCAGGAGAAAATGTAAGAGCACCTTTTGTGATAGAGTCAGGAAACCGGTTTGTAGAGGCTCTAAATCAGTTCATGCAAGGAAAACAGAGGGAGAGAGGATCCACAGGCATAGTTATGCAGAAAGCAGGTCAATCCATAGATGAGTATTCCCGGGAGCTGGAAGATAGCTTTAGGGATGAGGGATTAAATATTGCTGATCCAGGAGTCCTCCGGCTCTATACTAAACAATTGATTGAGGGACTTGAACCAGGCATTAAGGAAAGATTCAAGTCAGCTACGCCAGATTGGAGAACTCTAGAACAACCACAGATAGTGAAACAAAGATGTATGGGCATTGCTATGGATTTAAGAGAAAAGAAAAAACCTGTCAGAATAGCGCAAGCAAACACAACAGGTGGAAGGGCAAGACATAATTTTCCCTGTCATTACTGCAAGAAACCAGGACATTTCCAGAGAGAATGTAGAAAGAAGCAGGCAGACATAAAATCAGGAAAATTTGTACCAAAGAATAAGCCCTCAGACACCCAACAGACATCCATAGTGGATGGTCCCATACCAGACTCAGATTGACTCAATGTGTTACAAACTTCCCTACCAGCTAGAAGATCTATAATACAGGTGAATGTGGGGGGAAGAGAGATTCCATTTTTGATAGATACAGGTGCAACTTCCTCAATTTTGAATCAAGATTTTCTTCCGAACCCAGAAGATGTTTCACAGCAAACAACTTTGGCTGAGGGTTATGATGGGGTAATTCGAACACTGCCATATACTGTGCCCCTAGAGGTCTCATTAGGACCTAAATGTTTTGCATCCAGATTTTTGTATGCCAGAGGTGCCCCAACATGTTTGTTGGGAACTGATGTCCTAAAGAAATTAGAAGCTAACATCAATTTTAGGGAAGATGGCACAGTTATGCTGACTATCCCTGATGATGCAGAAATATTAGAACAATATGTCAGAATTCAGGCTTTTGAGGATTATACTGAAGAAAAAGAGTACACCACAGATCTAGACCTCTCAACGGTCCCAGAAACACTGTGGGCACAGGGTGACACTGATGTGGGATTATTGCATATCTCTCCTGTAAAACTATCTGTGCAACCAGGAACTGTTCTCCCACAGCTCAGACAATACCCTGTGAGTGCCCAGCAGGAACTAGCGATTACAAAACAGATAGAGGGATATAGAGAGAAAGGAGTTTTGGTAGAGATACAATCACCTGCTAACACTCCTCTGTATCCAGTCAAGAAGAGAACTCTTGATAAGGGTTCTATGCCCAAATATCGTATGGTACATGATCTAAGAGAAATAAACAAAGTTCTAGATCCAATCACCCCAGTTGTACCCAATCCTCATACGTTACTATCACAGATACCAGCCAGTTCTCAAGTGTTTACTGTAATAGATCTTTCAAATGCATTTTTCTCGGTTCCTTTACACCAAGACAGTTGGCATTTGTTTGCATTTACATTTAAGGGCAAACAGTTGGCGTGGACACGCCTTCCACAGGGAATGATACACTCCCCTACTCTTTATTCAAATGCCCTACAAACAGTCCTCCAGAGGTTTGAACCCGAACCACAGGTAGTAATTTTGCAGTATGTGGATGACCTACTACTTTGCTGCTCCCCTCTACTATCACATTTGCTAGGCTTCAGACTCTCAATTTAGCTACACTGCTACCTCTCGAGTCTGAAGGGGGGAATAAGGACACTGATCCATACGCAAATTTTTTCCCTACAGACACACATGATTGTACAGAGCTCATTTTACAAGAAACGGTAGGCTTACCCAATGTATCTGAAACACCACTTCAAAATCCAGATTTAGAGCTGTTTATAGATGGTAGTAGGTTTGCAGATGACACAGGTAACTTCCATACAGGGTATGCAGTTGTGTCAGAATCTGAAACTCTCAAAGCAGAACCGCTTCCACCGAAACAATCTGCATAAGAAGCAGAACTAACAGCATTGATTGAAGCTCTAAAAATAGCTGAGAATCAGACAGCTAATATATACACTGATTCTAGGTATGCACATGGTATTGTGTTTGATTTTGGAGTAATCTGGAGAGCTAGAGGTTACATGACAGCGTCAGGACAACCTGTAAAACATGCTTCTCTGATCAAACAGATCTTAGAGGCTGCACAAGAAACAAAAGAAGTAGCAGTAATCAAGGTAGCTGCACATGTGAGACTCGACACTAGGGAATCTAGGGGAAATGATAGGGCTGATAAAGCAGCCAAAGCAGCAGCAGTCAAACCCTTACAACAGGTCCATACTGTAAATCCCATGGAAAATACTGAAGATAGACTGAGACAAGCACAGGAAGATGCAGGAGAAGAGGAGAGGGACAGGTGGAAAAAAGGGGCAGAAGAACAAGCGGGAATTTGGAAGAAAGATGGACTAATATGTCTACCTAGAGCCTGGTACCCGATTGTAGTTGGTGGATTGCACCACCCTACGCATGTGTCTGCAAATGCAATGACACTACTGGCAAAGCAAGTCTGGTTGGCTCCAGGTTTTGGCAACTACGCAAGAGACTATTGTGCTACATGCGCTATATGCCTGACACATAATCCCGGACAGACAGCAAAGACCCCTATGAAGCACCATGTCCGACCTCTCTACCCGTTTCAACGGTTACAGATAGACTTTATCCAGCTGCCAAAGAGTAATGGGTATGAGTATGTGTTGGTGTGTGTGGACATGTTCTCGGGGTGGCCAGAGGCCTATCCAGTTCGGAAGGCTTCAGCTAAAAACACTGCTGTAAAGCTAGTTGCTGAACTGGTGCCCCGTTATGGTCTCCCTGAAGTGATCGAGTCAGATAGGGGTACTCATTTCACTGGAGAAATATTTCAAAATGTACTGAAAATGTTGGGTGTTGAAAGTCAGTTACACACTCCGTATCATCCTCAAAGTTCTGGTAAGGTGGAACGCATGAATGGAACTTTAAAATTAAAAATACAGAAAGCCATGGCTGAAACAGGAAAGCCTTGGACAGAATGCCTTCCACTGGCCCTTTACTCAATACGCAATACCCCAAGGGGTAAGACTAAACTGTCTCCATATGAAATTTTGTTTGGCAGGACTGCCAATTTAGGATGTTATTTTCCACAGCAACTTGTGTTAAATATTGAGTCATTGACTTCTTATGTGCAAAATCTTCAGAAACAATTAACTAAGGTGCATGCACAAGTTTTTGCTTCCCTTCCAGATCCTGACAACACTGAAGGAAGTTACAAGTTGGAACCAGGTGATCAAGTCTATGTAAAAAGACACACCAGAAAGGCTCTTGAACCAAGATTTGACGGACCCTTCCAAGTCCTATTGACAACACCTACATCAGTCAAGCTTGAAGGAAAGGCATCATGGATACATGCAAGTCATTGCAAAAAGGCAGTATAAGACTCATGATATTGATGTTAATAATGTTAACCTCAACGGAGGCATGGGAAAGACTGAATTCTCTAGCCCCTTTTAACAATAGATTCGTGCAACATCATAGAAAATTAGTGCATGACTTGTTAAATAATACGCAACCCCTGGCAGATTGTTGGATCTGTACCCATTCACCAGTATCAGCCACAAGTATACCTTTTCTAGCAGTTCCCGTGTCAGCTGAAGAGATATTCGCTTGGCCTAATTGTTCAGACAACCTGGCCAACAACCAATCTGGCAACACTAGACTATGGAATACTACAATCGCTATACCAATTGTGGGATGGGTAGAATTTCCTTGGTGGCAAGGTAATCTCTCAGGAAGTAGTACACATCTACAATATTTGGCCTATAAGGGTGGGGCCTGGGTACCTAGGAATAAGACTGGATTAACTGAGTTAGGACAGGTCCCCACTGAAAATCTACAGCTCAGTTTCAGTACAACCACCCCTTCCTCTGATGCTTTCAAACCTACAGTATTGGAAAGATACATACATAATAGAAAATGGGAACATTCTGAGTTGTTCCCCCAAGGTGATGCAGACAGTTGTACAAGCAAGCCAGGGAACCTGGTTTGTAATGAATCCAATGAGTATGTCAACGGAATGCATGTATGTGGGAATCCCGCAGCCGGGTACTGTAGCCCCTTGGGACAAAAACCCTCTTGGTGTATGCTTCAGAATGTATCTAGTTTTGTGGATTTGGCTCACAGATTGGTATTGCAGCACTCAGCTCTATGGGATCTGCCTGAGGGTACATTTTGGATATGCGGAGAAGGAGCATATAAATGGCTTCCCGTAGGTATAAAGGGTACTTGTACATTAGGACGCCTAACCCCGGCTACTTTCATAATTTCAAATAAACAAGTGAATATGCAAGCCGTGCCCAAGCACACACTGTATAAAAGAGCTGCAGATAACTCACCACGTCCCTCGGGGAGGCCGCATATAGTACAAATGGGAATTCCCAACAAAATTGCTAGTACCATTTTTATATATCCTATGTTAACACAAATGTGGGATAAATTAGTTAGAGCCACGGATTATCTAGATGATCAGATTTGGGACATATTGGACATATTAAATACCAGTATAGCTGTACAGAATCAGCTTATAATAGTCACTAACCAACATACCCTGGTATTGGATTACCTAACTGCCTCACAAGGGGGTATGTGTCAAATCATCGGACCCACCTGCTGTCATTATATAGACCCTAATAGTACTATGAGTATGATATTTAAATTAAAAGACGTACAACGACTCAGGGATCAGTATGACAAAGACAATGACCAAAATAAGGATAGCTGGTGGTCAGATACCTTTTCTTTTCTTAACCCGGCCAATTGGTTCAGAGGGATCGGTGGGTGGGTTACCGGAATTATGCAAAGCCTAATACATATAGTTATTGTTATTGTAATTATATATGTATTGTTCAAGGTTGTACTCAAGGGTATCTCGGTATGCACAAATAAATTTTGTGTAATTGATACGAGAATATAAAGTTTTTTATATGTTATCCGATCGTCATATTAATCCTTGTCATTTTTTTTATGCTTGAATTTGTAATGTTTTAGTATACTGCCGTATAAAGAAGAGAATGCACAGACTTCATGCAAGAATTTATGATAGATTATAAAAGAATATGTCAAAGGGGGGAATTGTGGAGACCAGACTGAACCAAAGAATCCATCTTGTCTTCCTCCTGAGAAATCTGCTTCTAAACAGCAAACTTGACATTTCCTTTTATGGAAGTAATCACGCGCGCATTCCTTCTTGTTATCATAGTCCTTCACCCACATACCAGATATTGTAACATTTCACTAATATAGACTTGTTTTGTAAGAGATTGTGAAATATGTGCGCATGTCTGTAAATGCCTAACTTTTTACTATATAAAGAAGGGACAGCACCCAGTGAGGCAGGCGTGCTCCGGGGCTACCCCTGTTTATGACCACACAACATTTGTGCTGCGTGTCATTTACTTGGATCCCTACATCCAGGAAGCCAGGGACGGAAAAGGACTCAACACAATACACAGACAGTGATGCCCTGCATCAAACCCATGTCCCTGCAGCCTGGCCCAAATGGGTTCTGGGCATCAGAACTGGCATCAAAGTGGGCAAACAGCCCATTTTCACAGATTTGAATAAGTAACTGATGTTTTTAAGGGGTTAAATGCCTTTGGGCCACTGATACAACACATAAAATTCACAGACAGTGATGCCCTGCATCAAATCCAGGTCCCTGCAGCCTGGCCCAAATGGGTTCTGGGCACCAGAACTGGCATCAAAATGGGCAAACAGCCCATTTTCACAGATTTGAATAAGTAACTGATGTTTTTAAGGGGTTAAATGCCTTTGGGCCGCTGATACGACACTTAAAATACACAGACAGTGATGCCCTGCATCAAACCCAGATCCCTCCAGCCTGGCCCAAATGGGTTCTGGGCACCAGAACTGGCATCAAAGTGGGAAAACAGCCCATTTTCACAGATTTGAATAAGTAACTGATGTTTTTAAGGGGTTAAATGCCTTTGGGCCACTGATATGACACTTACAATACACAGACAGTGATGCCCTGCATCAAACCTAGGTCCCTGCAGCCTGGCCCAAATGGGTTCTGGGCACCAGAACTGGCATTAAAGTGGGCAAACAGCCCATTTTCACAGATTTGAATAAGTAACTGATGTTTTTAAGGTGTTAAATGCCTTTGGGCCACTGATATGACACTTACAATACACAGAAAGTGATGCCCTGCATCAAACTCAGGTCCCTTCAGCCTGGCCCAAATGGGTTCTGGGCACCAGAACTGGCATCAAAGTGGGCAAACAGCCCATTTTCAAAGATTTGAATAAGTAACTGATGTTTTTAAGGGGTTAAATGCCTTTAGGCCACTGATATGACACTTACAATACACAGACAGTGATGCCCTGCATCAAACCCAGGTCCCTCCAGCCTGGCCCAAATGGGTTTTGCGCACCAGAACTGGCATCAAAGTGGGCAAACAGCCCATTTTCACAGATTTGAATAAGTAACTGATGTTTTTAAGGGGTTAAATGCCTTTGGGCCACTGATACGACACTTCAAATACACAGACAGTGATGCCCTGCATCAAACCCAGGTCCCTTCGGCCTGGCCCAAATGGGTTCTGGGCACCAGAACTGGCATCAAAGTGGGCAAACAGCCCATTTTCACAGATTTGAATAAGTAACTGATGTTTTTAAGGGGTTAAATGCCTTTGGGCCACTGATATGACACTTCCAATACACAGACAGTGATGCCCTGCATCAAACCCATGTCCCTGCAGCCTGGCCCAAATGGGTTCTCGGCATCAGAACTGGCATCAAAGTGGGCAAACAGCCCATTTTCACAGATTTGAATAAGTAACTGATGTTTTTAAGGGGTTAAATGCCTTTGGGCCACTGACACAACACGTAAAATTCACAGACAGTGATGCCCTGCATCAAATCCAGGTCCCTGCAGCCTGGCCCAAATGGGTTCTGGGCACCAGAACTGGCATCAAAATGGGCAAACAGCCCATTTTCACAGATTTGAATAAGTAACTGATGTTTTTAAGGGGTTAAATGCCTTTGGGCCGCTGATACGACACTTAAAATACACAGACAGTGATGCCCTGCATCAAACCCAGATCCCTCCAGCCTGGCCCAAATGGGTTCTGGGCACCAGAACTGGCATCAAAGTGGGCAAACTGTTGTGAGTTCTGTTTTTGGGCTCCCTCTGGTGGTTACTGATGGTACTGGGTGACTTGTCTTTCCTGGGTTTCTGGGTTCCACCTGTTCCATCAGCATATGGGAGTTTCCTATTTATCCTGGCTTTGCTGGCATTTCCTCGCCGGTTATCAATGTATCCAGTGTGTCTTGTTACCTCTGCTCCCTGCTCCTAGAACCTTCTGGACAAGCTAAGTTTGGATTTTCCTGTGTTGTGTTTTGCTTAATTTGGTTTTTAGTCCAGCCTGCAGATATGTGATTCTCTGCTGCTGGTTGCTCTAGTGGGCTGAAATTGCTTTTCATGTACCATGAGTTGGCACATGAGTTCAAGTAATTTCAGGATGGTTTTTTGAAGGGTTTTTCGCTGACCGCGCAGTTCACTTTTGTATCCTCTGCTATCTAGCTTTAGCGGGCCTCATTTTGCTGAAACTGTTTTCATACTACGTATGTGCTTTCCTCTCATTTCACCGTCATTATATGTGGGGGGCTGCTATTTGCTGTGGGGTATTTCTCTGGAGGCAAGAGAGGTCTGTGTTTCTTCTGATAGGGGAAGTTAGATCTTCGGCTGGAGCGAGACGTCTAGGATCATCGTAGGCACGTTCCCCGGCTACTTTTATTTGTGTGTTAGGTTCAGGGTCGCGGTCAGCTCAGGTTCCATCGCCCTAGAGCTTGTTTGTATCTGTGCTTGTCCTTTTTGTGATCCCCTGCCATTGGGATCATGACAGTATAACCGGCCCTCAAAGTGTTAATTGTATTGGCTGAAGTAGGAGGATAAGTAGTCTGAGGAAGTTTTTTTTTTTTTTTTTTTTTTTTTTCCCCTCAGAGTTTGCTGCCTAGCCTTATTGCAGCCTGGCTACTTCCTCCTCCTCTTAATCTTTGAATGGCTCTGATCTCAGCTGTTTATCATGGACGTCCAGAGTTTGGCTTCCAGCCTGAATAATCTTGCCACTAAGGTTCAAAATATTCAGGATTTTGTTGTACATGCTCCTATGTCTGAACCTAGAATTCCTGTCCCAGAGTTTTTTTCTGGAGATAGATCTCGTTTTCTGAATTTTAGGAACAATTGCAAGTTGTTTCTTTCTTTGAAATCTCGCTCCTCTGGAGACCCTGCTCAGCAAGTCAAGATAATTATATCTTTCCTGCGGGGTGACCCTCAGGATTGGGCATTTGCATTGGCACCAGGGGACCCTGCGTTGCTTAATGCAGATGCGTTTTTTCTGGCATTGGGTTTGCTCTATGAGGAACCTAACCAAGAGATTCAGGCTGAAAAAGCTTTGTTGGCCCTCTCTCAGGGGCAAGATGAAGCAGAAATTTATTGTCAAAAATTTCGGAAGTGGTCGGTACTTACTCAGTGGAATGAGTGCGCTCTGGCTGCAAAGTTTAGAGATGGCCTTTCTGAGGCCATTAAAGATGTTATGGTGGGGTTCCCTGCGCCTGCTGGTCTGAATGAGTCTATGACTATGGCTGTTCAGATTGATCGGCGTTTACGGGAGCGCAAACCTGTGCATCATTTGGCGGTGTCGTCTGAACCGTCACCTGAGATAATGCAATGTGATAGAATTCAGTCCAGAAGTGAACGGCAAAAGTATAGGCGGAAAAAAGGGTTGTGCTTTTATTGTGGTGATTCAGCTCATGTTATATCAGCATGCTCTAAACGCACAAAAAAGGTTGATAAGTCTGTTGCCATTAGTACTTTACAGTCTAAGTTCATTCTGTCTGTGACTCTGATTTGTTCATTATCATCCATTTCCGTCGATGCCTATGTGGATTCAGGCGCTGCCCTGAGTCTTATGGATTGGTCATTTGCCAATCGCTGTGGGTTTAGTCTGGAGCCTCTGGAAGTCCCTATTCCTTTGAAGGGAATTGACTCTACACCTTTGGCTATGAATAAACCTCAGTACTGGACACAAGTGACCATGCGTATGACTCCCGTTCATCAGGAGGTGATTCGCTTCCTGGTACTGTATAATTTGCATGATGTTCTAGTACTTGGTCTGCCATGGTTACAAACTCATAATCCAGTCCTTGACTGGAAATCAGTGTCTGTGTTAAGCTGGGGTTGTCAGGGGGTTCATGATTATGCACCTCCGATTTCTATCGCTTCATCTACTCCTTCTGAGATTCCTGTGTTTTTGTCTGACTATCGGGATGTTTTTGAGGAGCCTAAGCTCAGTTCGCTTCCTCCTCACAGGGATTGCGATTGTGCTATAAATTTAATTCCGGGCAGTAAATTTCCTAAAGGTCGTTTGTTCAATCTGTCAGTGCCAGAGCATACTGCTATGCGGGATTATGTTAAGGAGTCCTTGGAAAAGGGACATATCCGTCCATCTTTGTCCCCTTTGGGAGCAGGTTTTTTTTTCGTGGCCAAGAAAGATGGTTCCTTGAGGCCTTGTATAGATTATCGTCTTTTGAATAAGATTACCGTAAAATATCAGTATCCTTTGCCATTGTTGACTGATTTGTTTGCTCGCATTAAGGGGGCTAAATGGTTCACTAAGATTGATCTTCGGGGTGCGTATAATCTTATACGAATAAAGCAAGGTGATGAGTGGAAAACCGCATTTAATACGCCTGAGGGCCATTTTGAGTATTTGGTAATGCCTTTTGGACTTTCTAATGCTCCTTCAGTCTTCCAGTCCTTTATGCACGATATTTTCCGTGAATATCTGGATAAATTTATGATTGTGTATTTGGATGATATTTTGGTTTTTTCTGATGACTGGGAGTCTCATGTTCAGCAGGTCAGGAAGGTGTTTCAGGTCCTGCGGGCCAATTCCTTGTTTGTAAAAGGCTCAAAGTGTCTCTTTGGAGTCCAGAAGATTTCTTTCTTGGGGTATATTTTTTCCCCTTCTACTATTGAGATGGATCCCGTCAAGGTTCAGGCTATTTGTGACTGGACGCAGCCTACATCTCTTAAGAGTCTACAGAAGTTCTTGGGCTTTGCTAATTTCTATCGTCGTTTTATAACTAATTTTTCTAGTGTTGTTAAGCCTTTGACGGATTTGACTAAGAAGGGTGCTGATGTTGCTAATTGGTCTCCTGCGGCTGTGGAGGCCTTTCAGGAACTTAAGCGCCGGTTTTCTTCTGCTCCTGTGTTGCGTCAGCCAGATGTTTCGCTCCCTTTTCAGGTTGAGGTTGATGCTTCCGAGATTGGAGCGGGGGCGGTTTTGTCACAGAGAAGCTCCGATGGCTCAGTGATGAAGCCATGCGCGTTTTTTTCTAGAAAGTTTTCGCCGGCTGAGCGGAATTATGATGTTGGTAATCGGGAACTTTTGGCCATGAAGTGGGCATTTGAGGAGTGGCGTCATTGGCTAGAGGGTGTTAGACATCGTGTGGTGGTCTTGACTGATCACAAAAATTTGATTTACCTTGAGTCTGCCAGGCGTCTGAATCCTAGACAGGCTCGTTGGTCACTGTTTTTCTCTCGTTTCAATTTTGTGGTTTCATACCTGCCAGGTTCAAAGAATGTGAAGGCGGAGGCTCTTTCTAGGAGTTTTGTGCCTGACTCCCTTGGAAATTCTGAGCCCTCTGGTATCCTTAGGGATGGGGTGATTTTGTCTGCTGTCTCCCCAGACTTGCGACGTGCTTTGCAGGAGTTTCAGGTGGCTAAACCTGATCGTTGTCCGCCTGAGAGACTGTTTGTTCCGGATAATTGGACCAGTAGAGTCATCTCCGAGGTCCATTCTTCTGCGTTGGCAGGTCATCCTGGAATATTTGGTACTAGAGACTTGGTGGCCAGGTCTTTTTGGTGGCCTTCCTTGTCGAGGGATGTGCGTTCTTTTGTGCAGTCTTGTGAGGTTTGTGCTCGGGCTAAGCCTTGCTGTTCTCGGGCCAGTGGATTGTTGTCACCTTTGCCTATCCCGAAGAGGCCTTGGACGCACATTTCCATGGACTTTATTTCGGATCTCCCTGTCTCTCAAAAAATGTCCGTCATCTGGGTTGTGTGTGATCGCTTTTCTAAAATGGTTCATCTGGTACCCTTGCCTAAGTTGCCTTCCTCCTCTGAGTTGGTCCCTCTGTTTTTTCAGAATGTGGTTCGTTTGCATGGGATTCCTGAGAACATCGTTTCTGACAGGGGATCCCAGTTTGTGTCTAGATTTTGGCGGACTTTCTGTGCTAAGATGGGCATTGATTTGTCCTTTTCGTCTGCATTCCATCCTCAGACAAATGGCCAGACTGAACGAACTAATCAGACCTTGGAAACTTATTTAAGGTGTTTTGTTTCTGCTGATCAGGATGACTGGGTTACCTTTTTGCCGCTGGCCGAGTTTGCGCTTAATAATCGGGCTAGTTCTGCTACCTTGGTTTCTCCTTTCTTTTGTAATTCGGGGTTTCATCCTCGTTTTTCCTCTGGTCAGGTGGAACCTTCTGATTGTCCTGGAGTGGATATGGTGGTGGATAGGTTGCATCGGATTTGGAGTCATGTGGTGGACAATTTGAAGTTGTCCCAGGAGAAGGCTCAGCAGTTTGCTAATCGCCGTCGCCGCGTGGGTCCTCGACTTCTTGTTGGTGACTTGGTGTGGTTGTCTTCTCGTTTTGTTCCTATGAAGGTCTCTTCTCCTAAGTTCAAGCCTCGGTTCATCGGTCCCTATAGGATCTTGGAAATTCTTAACCCTGTGTCGTTTCGTTTGGATCTCCCGGCATCGTTTGCTATTCATAATGTGTTTCATCGGTCGTTGTTGCGGAGGTATGAGGTACCTGTTGTTCCTTCTCTTGAGCCTCCTGCTCCAGTGCTGGTGGAGGGAGAATTGGAGTATGTTGTGGAGAAGATCTTGGATTCTCGTGTTTCCAGACGGAAACTCCAGTATTTGGTCAAGTGGAAGGGTTATGGTCAGGAGGATAATTCTTGGGTGGTTGCCTCGGATGTTCATGCTGATGATTTGGTTCGCGCTTTTCATAGGGCTCATCCTGGTCGCCCTGGTGGTTCTCGTGAGGGTTTGGTGACCCCTCCTCAAGGGGGGGGTACTGTTGTGAGTTCTGTTTTTGGGCTCCCTCTGGTGGTTACTGATGGTACTGGGTGACTTGTCTTTCCTGGGTTTCTGGGTTCCACCTGTTCCATCAGCATATGGGAGTTTCCTATTTAACCTGGCTTTGCTGGCATTTCCTCGCCGGTTATCAATGTATCCAGTGTGTCTTGTTACCTCTGCTCCCTGCTCCTAGAACCTTCTGGACAAGCCAAGTTTGGATTTTCCTGTGTTGTGTTTTGCTTAATTTGGTTTTTAGTCCAGCCTGCAGATATGTGATTCTCTGCTGCTGGTTGCTCTAGTGGGCTGAAATTGCTTTTCATGTACCATGAGTTGGCACATGAGTTCAAGTAATTTCAGGATGGTTTTTTGAAGGGTTTTTCGCTGACCGCGCAGTTCACTTTTGTATCCTCTGCTATCTAGCTTTAGCGGGCCTCATTTTGCTGAAACTGTTTTCATACTACGTATGTGCTTTCCTCTCATTTCACCGTCATTATATGTGGGGGGCTGCTATTTGCTGTGGGGTATTTCTCTGGAGGCAAGAGAGGTCTGTGTTTCTTCTGATAGGGGAAGTTAGATCTTCGGCTGGAGCGAGACGTCTAGGATCATCGTAGGCACGTTCCCCGGCTACTTTTATTTGTGTGTTAGGTTCAGGGTCGCGGTCAGCTCTGGTTCCATCGCCCTAGAGCTTGTTTGTATCTGTGCGTGTCCTTTTTGTGATCCCCTGCCATTGGGATCATGACAGCAAACAGCCCATTTTCACAGATTTGAATAAGTAGCTGATGTTTTTAAGGGGTTAAATGCCTTTGGACCACTGATATGACACTTACAATACACAGACAGTGATGCCCTGCATCAAACCAAGGTCCCTACAGCCTGGCCCAAATGGTTTCTGGGCACCAGAACTGGCATCAAAGTGGGCAAACAGCCCATTTTCACAGATTTGAATAAGTAACTGATGTTTTTAAGGGGTTAAATGCCTTTGGGCCGCTGATACGACACTTAAAATACACAGACAGTGATGCCCTGCATCAAACCCAGATCCCTCCAGCCTGGCCCAAATGGGTTCTGGGCACCAGAACTGGCATCAAAGTGGGCAAACAGCCCATTTTCACAGATTTGAATAAGTAACTGATGTTTTTAAGGGGTTAAATGCCTTTGGGCCGCTGATACGACACTTAAAATACACAGACAGTGATGCCCTGCATCAAACCCAAATCCCTCCAGCCTGGCCCAAATGGGTTCTGGGCACCAGAACTGGCATCAAAGTGGGCAAACAGCCCATTTTCACAGATTTGAATAAGTAACTGATGTTTTTAAGGGGTTAAATGCCTTTGGGCCGCTGATACGACACTTAAAATACACAGACAGTGATGCCCTGCATCAAACCCAGGTCCCTCCAGCCTGGCCCAAATGGGTTTTGCGCACCAGAACTGGCATCAAAGTGGGCAAACAGCCCATTTTCACAGATTTGAATAAGTAATTGATGTTTTTAAGGGGTTAAATGCCTTTGGGCCACTGATACGACACTTCAAATACACAGACAGTGATGCCCTGCATCAAACCCAGGTCCCTTCGGCCTGGCCCAAATGGGTTCTGGGCACCAGAACTGGCATCAAAATGGGCAAACAGCCCATTTTCACAGATTTGAATAAGTAACTGATGTTTTTAAGGGGTTAAATGCCTTTGGGCCGCTGATACGACACTTAAAATACACAGACAGTGATGCCCTGCATCAAACCCAGGTCCCTGCAGCCTGGCCCAAATGGGTTCTGGGCACCAGAACTGGCATCAAAATGGGCAAACAGCCCATTTTCACAGATTTGAATAAGTAACTGATGTTTTTAAGGGGTTAAATGCCTTTGGGCCGCTGATACGACACTTAAAATACACAGACAGTGATGCCCTGCATCAAACCCAGATCCCTCCAGCCTGGCCCAAATGGGTTCTGGGCACCAGAACTGGCATCAAAGTGGGCAAACAGCCCATTTTCACAGATTTGAATAAGTAACTGATGTTTTTAAGGTGTTAAATGCCTTTGGGCCACTGATATGACACTTACAATACACAGAAAGTGATGCCCTGCATCAAACTCAGGTCCCTTCAGCCTGGCCCAAATGGGTTCTGGGCACCAGAACTGGCATCAAAGTGGGCAAACAGCCCATTTTCACAGATTTGAATAAGTAGCTGATGTTTTTAAGGGGTTAAATGCCTTTGGGCCACTGATATGACACTTAAAATACACAGAAAGTGATGCCCTGCATCAAACCAAGGTCCCTTCGGCCTGGCCCAAATGGGTTCTGGGCACCAGAACTGGCATCAAAGTGGGCAAACAGCCCATTTTCACAGATTTGAATAAGTAACTGATGTTTTTAAGGGGTTAAATGCCTTTAGGCCACTGATATGAAACTTACAATACACAGGCAGTGATGCCCTGCATCAAACCCATGTCCCTGCAGCCTGGCCCAAATGGGTTCTGGGCATCAGAACTGGCATCAAAGTGGGCAAACAGCCCATTTTCACAGATTTGAATAAGTAACTGATGTTTTTAAGGGGTTAAATGCCTTTGGGCCACTGATACAACACATAAAATTCACAGACAGTGATGCCCTGCATCAAATCCAGGTCCTTGCAGCCTGGCCCAAATGGGTTCTGGGCACCAGAACTGGCATCAAAATGGGCAAACAGCCCATTTTCACAGATTTGAATAAGTAACTGATGTTTTTAAGGGGTTAAATGCCTTTGGGCCGCTGATACGACACTTAAAATACACAGACAGTGATGCCCTGCATCAAACCCAGATCCCTCCAGCCTGGCCCAAATGGGTTCTGGGCACCAGAACTGGCATCAAAGTGGGAAAACAGCCCATTTTCACAGATTTGAATAAGTAACTGATGTTTTTAAGGGGTTAAATGCCTTTGGGCCACTGATATGACACTTACAATACACAGACAGTGATGCCCTGCATCAAACCTAGGTCCCTGCAGCCTGGCCCAAATGGGTTCTGGGCACCAGAACTGGCATCAAAGTCGGCAAACAGCCCATTTTCACAGATTTGAATAAGTAACTGATGTTTTTAAGGGGTTAAATGCTTTTGGGCCACTGATACAACACGTAAAATTCACAGACAGTGATGCCCTGCATCAAATCCAGGTCCCTGCAGCCTGGCCCAAATGGGTTCTGGGCACCAGAACTGGCATCAAAATGGGCAAACAGCCCATTTTCACAGATTTGAATAAGTAACTGATGTTTTTAAGGGGTTAAATGCCTTTGGGCCGCTGATACGACACTTAAAATACACAGACAGTGATGCCCTGCATCAAACCCAGATCCCTCCAGCCTGGCCCAAATGGGTTCTGGGCACCAGAACTGGCATCAAAGTGGGCAAACAGCCCATTTTCACAGATTTGAATAAGTAACTGATGTTTTTAAGGGGTTAAATGCCTTTGGGCCGCTGATACGACACTTAAAATACACAGACAGTGATGCCCTGCATCAAACCCAGATCCCTCCAGCCTGGCCCAAATGGGTTTTGCGCACCAGAACTGGCATCAAAGTGGGCAAACAGCCCATTTTCACGGATTTGAATAAGTAATTGATGTTTTTAAGGGGTTAAATGCCTTTGGGCCACTGATACGACACTTCAAATACACAGACAGTGATGCCCTGCATCAAACCCAGGTCCCTTCGGCCTGGCCCAAATGGGTTCTGGGCACCAGAACTGGCATCAAAATGGGCAAACAGCCCATTTTCACAGATTTGAATAAGTAACTGATGTTTTTAAGGGGTTAAATGCCTTTGGGCCGCTGATACGACACTTAAAATACACAGACAGTGATGCCCTGCATCAAACCCAGGTCCCTGCAGCCTGGCCCAAATGGGTTCTGGGCACCAGAACTGGCATTAAAGTGGGCAAACAGCCCATTTTCACAGATTTGAATAAGTAACTGATGTTTTTAAGGTGTTAAATGCCTTTGGGCCACTGATATGGCACTTACAATACACAGAAAGTGATGCCCTGCATCAAACTCAGGTCCCTTCAGCCTGGCCCAAATGGGTTCTGGGCACCAGAACTGGCATCAAAGTGGGCAAACAGCCCATTTTCACAGATTTGAATAAGTAGCTGATGTTTTTAAGGGGTTAAATGCCTTTGGGCCACTGATATGACACTTAAAATACACAGAAAGTGATGCCCTGCATCAAACCAAGGTCCCTTCGGCCTGGCCCAAATGGGTTCTGGGCACCAGAACTGGCATCAAAGTGGGCAAACAGCCCATTTTCACAGATTTGAATAAGTAACTGATGTTTTTAAGGGGTTAAATGCCTTTAGGCCACTGATATGAAACTTACAATACACAGACAGTGATGCCCTGCATCAAACCCATGTCCCTGCAGCCTGGCCCAAATGGGTTCTGGGCATCAGAACTGGCATCAAAGTGGGCAAACAGCCCATTTTCACAGATTTGAATAAGTAACTGATGTTTTTAAGGGGTTAAATGCCTTTGGGCCACTGATACAACACATAAAATTCACAGACAGTGATGCCCTGCATCAAATCCAGGTCCCTGCAGCCTGGCCCAAATGGGTTCTGGGCACCAGGACTGGCATCAAAATGGGCAAACAGCCCATTTTCACAGATTTGAATAAGTAACTGATGTTTTTAAGGGGTTAAATGCCTTTGGGCCGCTGATACGACACTTAAAATACACAGACAGTGATGCCCTGCATCAAACCCAGATCCCTCCAGCCTGGCCCAAATGGGTTCTGGGCACTAGAACTGGCATTAAAGTGGGCAAACAGCCCATTTTCACAGATTTGAATAAGTAACTGATGTTTTTAAGGTGTTAAATGCCTTTGGGCCACTGATATGACACTTACAATACACAGAAAGTGATGCCCTGCATCAAACTCAGGTCCCTTCAGCCTGGCCCAAATGGGTTCTGGGCACCAGAACTGGCATCAAAGTGGGCAAACAGCCCATTTTCAAAGATTTGAATAAGTAACTGATGTTTTTAAGGGGTTAAATGCCTTTAGGCCACTGATATGACACTTACAATACACAGACAGTGATGCCCTGCATCAAACCCAGGTCCCTCCAGCCTGGCCCAAATGGGTTTTGCGCACCAGAACTGGCATCAAAGTGGGCAAACAGCCCATTTTCACAGATTTGAATAAGTAACTGATGTTTTTAAGGGGTTAAATGCCTTTGGGCCACTGATACGACACTTCAAATACACAGACAGTGATGCCCTGCATCAAACCCAGGTCCCTTCGGCCTGGCCCAAATGGGTTCTGGGCACCAGAACTGGCATCAAAGTGGGCAAACAGCCCATTTTCACAGATTTGAATAAGTAACTGATGTTTTTAAGGGGTTAAATGCCTTTGGGCCACTGATATGACACTTCCAATACACAGACAGTGATGCCCTGCATCAAACCCATGTCCCTGCAGCCTGGCCCAAATGGGTTCTGGGCATCAGAACTGGCATCAAAGTGGGCAAACAGCCCATTTTCACAGATTTGAATAAGTAACTGATGTTTTTAAGGGGTTAAATGCCTTTGGGCCACTGATACAACACGTAAAATTCACAGACAGTGATGCCCTGCATCAAATCCAGGTCCCTGCAGCCTGGCCCAAATGGGTTCTGGGCACCAGAACTGGCATCAAAATGGGCAAACAGCCCATTTTCACAGATTTGAATAAGTAACTGATGTTTTTAAGGGGTTAAATGCCTTTGGGCCGCTGATACGACACTTAAAATACACAGACAGTGATGCCCTGCATCAAACCCAGATCCCTCCAGCCTGGCCCAAATGGGTTCTGGGCACCAGAACTGGCATCAAAGTGGGCAAACAGCCCATTTTCACAGATTTGAATAAGTAACTGATGTTTTTAAGGGGTTAAATGCCTTTGGGCCACTGATATGACACTTCAAATACACAGACAGTGATGCCCTGCATCAAACCCAGGTCCCTCCAGCCTGGCCCAAATGGGTTTTGCGCACCAGAACTGGCATCAAAGTGGGCAAACAGCCCATTTTCACAGATTTGAATAAGTAACTGATGTTTTTAAGGGGTTAAATGCCTTTGGGCCACTGATACAACACATAAAATTCACAGACAGTGATGCCCTGCATCAAATCCAGGTCCCTGCAGCCTGGCCCAAATGGGTTCTGGGCACCAGAACTGGCATCAAAATGGGCAAACAGCCCATTTTCACAGATTTGAATAAGTAACTGATGTTTTTAAGGGGTTAAATGCCTTTGGGCCACTGAAACGACACTTCAAATACACAGACAGTGATGCCCTGCATCAAACCCAGGTCCCTCCAGCCTGGCCCAAATGGGTTTTGCGCACCAGAACTGGCATCAAAGTGGGCAAACAGCCCATTTTCACAGATTTGAATAAGTAACTGATGTTTTTAAGGGGTTAAATGCCTTTGGGCCACTGAAACGACACTTCAAATACACAGACAGTGATGCCCTGCATCAAACCCAGGTCCCTTCGGCCTGGCCCAAATGGGTTCTGGGCACCAGAACTGGCATCAAAGTGGGCAAACAGCCCATTTTCACAGATTTGAATAAGTAACTGATGTTTTTAAGGGGTTAAATGCCTTTGGGCCACTGATATGACACTTCCAATACACAGACAGTAATGCCCTGCATCAAACCCATGTCCCTGCAGCCTGGCCCAAATGGGTTCTGGGCATCAGAACTGGCATCAAAGTGGGCAAACAGCCCATTTTCACAGATTTGAATAAGTAACTGATGTTTTTAAGGGGTTAAATGCCTTTGGGCCACTGATACAACACGTAAAATTCACAGACAGTGATGCCCTGCATCAAATTCAGGTCCCTGCAGCCTGGCCCAAATGGGTTCTGGGCACCAGAACTGGCATCAAAATGGGCAAACAGCCCATTTTCACAGATTTGAATAAGTAACTGATGTTTTTAAGGGGTTAAATGCCTTTGGGCCGCTGATACGACACTTAAAATACACAGACAGTGATGCCCTGCATCAAACCCAGATCCCTCCAGCCTGGCCCAAATGGGTTCTGGGCACCAGAACTGGCATCAAAGTGGGCAAACCCCATTTTCACAGATTTGAATAAGTAGCTGATGTTTTTAAGGGGTTAAATGCCTTTGGGCCACTGATATGACACTTACAATACACAGACAGTGATGCCCTGCATCAAACCAAGGTCCCTTCAGCCTGGCCCAAATGGGTTCTGGTCACCAGAACTGGCATCAAAGTGGGCAAACAGCCCATTTTCACAGATTTGAATAAGTAACTGATGTTTTTAAGGGGTTAAATGCCTTTGGGCCACTGATATGACACTTCAAATACACAGACAGTGATGCCCTGCATCAAACCCAGGTCCCTCCAGCCTGGCTCAAATGGGTTTTGCGCACCAGAACTGGCATCAAAGTGGGCAAACAGCCCATTTTCACAGATTTGAATAAGTAACTGATGTTTTTAAGGGGTTAAATGCCTTTGGGCCACTGAAACGACACTTCAAATACACAGACAGTGATGCCCTGCATCAAACCCAGGTCCCTTCGGCCTGGCCCAAATGGGTTCTGGGCACCAGAACTGGCATCAAAGTGGGCAAACAGCCCATTTTCACAGATTTGAATAAGTAACTGATGTTTTTAAGGGGTTAAATGCCTTTGGGCCACTGATACAACACGTAAAATTCACAGACAGTGATGCCCTGCATCAAATCCAGGTCCCTGCAGCCTGGCCCAAATGGGTTCTGGGCACCAGAACTGGCATCAAAATGGGCAAACAGCCCATTTTCACAGATTTGAATAAGTAACTGATGTTTTTAAGGGGTTAAATGCCTTTGGGCCGCTGATACGACACTTAAAATACACAGACAGTGATGCCCTGCATCAAACCCAGATCCCTCCAGCCTGGCCCAAATGGGTTCTGGGCACCAGAACTGGCATCAAAGTGGGCAAACAGCCCATTTTCACAGATTTGAATAAGTAACTGATGTTTTTAAGGGGTTAAATGCCTTTGGGCCACTGATACGACACTTAAAATACACAGACAGTGATGCCCTGCATCAAACCCATGTCCCTGCAGCCTGGCCCAAATGGGTTCTGGGCATCAGAACTGGCATCAAAGTGGGCAAACAGCCCATTTTCACAGATTTGAATAAGTAACTGATGTTTTTAAGGGGTTAAATGCCCTTGGGCCACTGATACAACACGTAAAATTCACAGACAGTGATGCCCTGCATCAAATCCAGGTCCCTGCAGCCTGGCCCAAATGGGTTCTGGGCACCAGAACTGGCATCAAAATGGGCAAACAGCCCATTTTCACAGATTTGAATAAGTAACTGATGTTTTTAAGGGGTTAAATGCCTTTGGGCCACTGATATGACACTTCAAATACACAGACAGTGATGCCCTGCATCAAACCCAGGTCCCTCCAGCCTGGCCCAAATGGGTTTTGCGCACCAGAACTGGCATCAAAGTGGGCAAACAGCCCATTTTCACAGATTTGAATAAGTAACTGATGTTTTTAAGGGGTTAAATGCCTTTGGGCCACTGATACAACACATAAAATTCACAGACAGTGATGCCCTGCATCAAATCCAGGTCCCTGCAGCCTGGCCCAAATGGGTTCTGGGCACCAGAACTGGCATCAAAATGGGCAAACAGCCCATTTTCACAGATTTGAATAAGTAACTGATGTTTTTAAGGGGTTAAATGCCTTTGGGCCGCTGATACGACACTTAAAATACACAGACAGTGATGCCCTGCATCAAACCCAGATTCCTCCAGCCTGGCCCAAATGGGTTCTGGGCACCAGAACTGGTATCAAAGTGGGCAAGCAGCCCATTTTCGCAGATTTGAATAAGTAACTGATGTTTTTAAGGGGTTAAATGCCTTTGAGCCACTGATACCACAGTGCATATGTCAGGAAATAGGAAGAAGTCCTGATTACTTCAATTACACATACAGCGCTCTGAGCTGCAATTTCCTCTGCCTCCCCATACAAGGCTGGAATTCTAAGCCACTCTTTCTCCCTCCCCCCTCTATACAGCCGTAATGTAAGACGAGCCTGCCAGCGTCATTGAAGAATTTATATGGCCCTGTGCTGCTGTCACAGTAACGCCAAAAATTGTCATATTGTGAGTGTAGTTTAAGAAGGACATGGCTAACCACACACACACACTCACAATGCAGCTGCAACCCCTTGCTCTTCCCCCCACTCAGCTTTACTCCTACCCGAAACAAAGCCTATGATAGAGACTGGCAACCTGATACTAATGGTGGGCAGGGTGTGGCTTTAAACTGCAGGTGACCAATCCGGCAAAGCCCCCCGTTGTCCCTCCCCTCTCACTCAGGAATGTCTTTGTCTGAGACCTTGGAATAAGGTAAAGAACTATCCGATCAGTGCATATCATTAACCAGCCCTTTAGTGATGTCACAAGCTCAGAAGTATAAGTCACTATACTCTTAGACCAGCCATCAGTCTTGGCCGGGAAGCGATCTAACACAGCTAGGCAAAGCTGTTCCATGCATCTGGATGTATTTATCCTCCTAAGCCACAGGCCAGCCTATGACGGGGTGTACGGCAGAGCAAGAAGGGACAACAGGCCGAGGGATGATTCAACAGATTTATTATCAAGAACGCTGGAACAACACATGCAGGTAGATCTACAGAGTCCACAATTAGTCCAATGGAACAGGTTCGGGGGCACCTCCCGATAATCCTTGTGCCAGGTAACAAAGCAATAGTCCACAATTAGTCCAAGGGATCCCAAAACAATCTCACAAACGACGAGATATGTCCTCAGCTTAAGTCTCGCCCAGTTCGCTTCCACAGTCCCAGATGGGCGTGGGGTCTTGCCTCAGCTAAGAATTCCCACTCCTTCTCCTTCAAGGATCAACTCACATCTGATCTCAAAATAAGAATGGATTGTCTGAGCTCCTGGGATCCGCCCCTGAAGGGGGGTAGGGGTCACACCTTCTATTCAATGGTTGAGTGCACCAGAAGATTCTAGACTGGTGGGCTCCGCGGAGTCTATGTAGTATGTACATTTGACTAGCCACCTGCTGTGAGGAAGAATGGCTATTCCTCCACTAGTGATGTTGGCAAAGCTTAATTACATTAGAGCTTAGGGCTGCAAGTATTGGGGGAAGGAGACATTGTTACAGGTGAACTCCCAGCCAAGAAAATACATAAATTACAGCTAATAGAAACCAGAGAACAGTTACATACATCAAATGGCATATTATTCAAATACAGGACAGGGCAAAAGTACATATCATGACACAGCCAAGATAATAAAGTTGTCTGCAGTATGCGTTTTTTCCCCATAGACTAACATTACAGACGTTTTGCTACAGGTCGTGCGACGGTTGCGCCATGTTGTGGCGGACCGCCTGTGACGGGGTGTACGGCAGAGCAAGAAGGGGCAACAGGCCAAGGGATGATTCCACAGATTTATTATCAAGAACGCTGGAGCAACACATGCAGGTAGATCTACAGAGTCCACAATTAGTCCAACGTAACAGGTTCGGGGGCACCTCCCGATAATCCTTGTGCCCGGTAACAAAGCAATAGTCTACACGAGTCCAAGGGATCCCAAAACAATCCCACGAATGACGAGATATGTCCTCAGCTCAAGTCTCGCCCCGTCCGCTTCCGCAGTCCCAGATGGACATGGGGTCTTGCCTCAGCTAAGAATCCCCACTCCTCCTTCAAGGATCAACTCACATCTGATCTCAAAATAAGAATGGATTGTCTGAGCTCCTGGGATCCGCCCATGAAGGGGGGTAGGGGTCACACCTTCTATTCAATGGTTGGGTCCACCAGAAGATTCTAGACTGGTGGGCTCCAAGTAGTCTATGTAGTATGTACATTTGACTAGCCACCTGCTGTGAGGAAGAATGGCTATTCCTCCACTAGTGATGTTGACAAAGCTTAATTACATTATAGCTTAGGGCTGCAAGTATTGGGGGAAGGAGACATATTGTTACAGGCGAACTCCCAGCACAAGAAAATACATAAATTACAGCTAATAGAAACCAGAGAACAGTTACATACATCAAATGGCATATTATTCAAATACAGGACAGGGCAAAAGTACATATCATGACACCGCCGACACAAAAAAAGTTCAATGTAGCTTTTTTTGTGCATTGTGTCCGCCCCCTCCTCCCCGCAACTCACAATGGGGCAGCGGATGCGTGGAAAAAATGCATCCGCTGCCCCCGTTGTGCGGCGCTTCCTCAGCATGCGTCGGTACCTGGGCCCAACGCTCTGCGACGGGCCGAGCCCGATGCTAATGTGAAAGTAGCCTAAGCCACAGGCCAGCCAAGATGACATAACCTGTAAGTTCTCTTTTTAACGTTAATCCTTTTTTATTTTGTAATCTGTAATGTACTGTATTTTCCGGCGTATAAGACGACTTTTTAACCCCTGCAAAGTATCTCAAAAGACGGAGGTCGTCTTCTATGCCGGGTACGGCATGTGCAGGGAGCGGTCCTGTATGGTTCCCAGGATCTAAAGGAGAGGAGACTCTCCTTCAGGCCCTGGGATCCATATTCATGTAAAAAAAAGAATAAAAATAAAAAATATGGGATACACTTACCCTTCGACGGCCCGCGGCTCTCATCGGTGCAAGGGCCAGCCTCCAATCCTAAGGATGCATTGAGTGAAGGACCTTCGGTGACGTCACGGTCACCCGACCAGTCACGCGACCGCGACGTCATCAAAGGTCCTTCGTTCAATGCATCCTTAGGAACGGAGGCCACCTCTTGCGCCGCTGAGGCTACGTTCACATTAGCGTCATGCGACGCTGCGTTGCCGACGCAACGCACGACGGATCGAAAACGCACGCAAAAACGCACCTTTTTTGACGCAAGCGTCGGACTTATGCGTCGTAAAACGCAGCGTTTTTTGTGCGTTTTTGTTGCGTTTTTACAAAAAACGCAGCGTTTTACGACGCATGCGTTGTCAAACAATGATTATATCTTTACACACAATTTAGTGTCTAGACACTAGATAACACCACCAATGAATAGAAGAGGGTGGGTCTAGTGTCTAGACAATCGATAATGCCACCAATGGGTAGATGAGGGTGGGTATTAATGTAATAGTGGTATATATACCCCGGCATAGATTATTTCCAACCATAGAGCATCAAGATGGATCGTTCCATGGAGAGTGTCTACCTCAATTTTGAGCTGGAATTAGCCCTTGCTATTGCCTATGCTATTGCCTGTCATGAACAGAGGAAAAGAGACAAACTACGGAGAAGGAGTCGTCGGCGTTTTTGGCTACACCCTATAGTGGAAGTCCGAGAGAGTCGTGAAGCCTACCATTGTCTGTTTGGCGAGTTAAATCACAACCAGGAGAAATACTTCAAGTACACCAGGATGTCTCAAAACAGCTTCCGATATCTGCTGCGTCTGGTGGAAGGAAGCATTTCCAGGCAGGACACGCAGCTCCGTAAATCGATTTCCCCCGAGGAACGTCTGCTGGTGACTCTACGGTACGTAATGGAATGTGAAGGATTTATATGTTCTTGCCATTTTTTAAAGTAACGTGTTTTTGTTTTGTGGGGTGGGGGATTGAAATTAAAAATTAAAAATTCTTTCATAACAATGTAATTAATTACATTTATTTCTTTTTCTTCTTGTCAGTTTCCTTGCTACCGGAGAGACCTTGAGATCACTGCATTTCCAGTTTCGTATTGGAGTCTCCACACTGTCTGGTATTATTGCCGACACATGCCGCGCATTGTGGGACAACCTCCGGGAGGAATTTTTACCCATCCCTACAACAGAAATATGGCAGGCCAACTCCCAAAAATTCGAACAAGTGTGTTCTTTCCCTAACTGTATTGGAGCCGTGGATGGGAAGCACATTAGGATTACCAAGCCTTCAAGAAGTGGATCTCTTTTTTTTAATTATAAAAAATACTTTTCCACCGTGCTTATGGCAATTGCAGGTGCGGACTGCAGGTTTCTCGCTGTGGACATTGGAGCGTTTGGCCGTGCAAATGATTCACGGACATTTAAGGAGTCAGACATGGGCCGAAGATTATACGAGAACAATTTTAATTTCCCCCAGCCACAACCTCTTCCCAACACCGAAGGCCCGGCCCTGCCATTTGTTGTTGTTGGGGATGAGGCTTTTCAAATGAGTGGCAACCTACTTAAACCGTACTCCAGTCGGGGGTTGGACCGCACCAAAACTATTTTTAATTATAGACTGTCCAGGGCCAGAAGAACTGTTGAGTGCGCCTTTGGCATCCTGGTCTCCAAATGGCGTATCTTAGGATCCGCCATAAATTTGAAAATTGAGACAGTGGATGAGGTGGTGAAGGCGTGTGTGGTTCTCCACAATTTTATTATTGATAAAGAGAGAGTCAACATGGAACTCGATGAACCCATACCAAATCCATTGCCTGATTATCAAGATCATCCTCTGCGGACAACTGTGGAGATTGCTCATATGAGGGACCAATTTGCTGCATACTTTGTTTCTGATGTTGGGCGTGTTTCATGGCAAGATCAAATGGTTTAATTCATCTTGTTATTATGATGTCATGTAAACACTGTGGAGTCCATGTAATTTAACCATCCTATGTTTGGTTATTGTTATGTCCCCTGATTTTCTAATGCGTTGTGTTTTGAAATAAAGTTCTTGTGCCTTTCCGTTTTCACAAAAAAAATCTCCCATATGTTTTTCCATAGTAATAGAATTGTAAAATCCATTTTTAGTGAAAGTAATGTGTGTCCCACAAAATTTATGTGAGCACCAGTACCCAAATGGACTGTGACAAAACAAATAAATTTTTCAGCCGTGTGTACCATAGTTTTGAACGTATAACATGATCGGCTCCCACCTTGTCAACCATTTTTAATCCTGCTGACTATTTTCATATGGAACCTGGCTTGACAAGGAGGGAGACGATCATGTTTGCAAAACTCTACAGAGTTAACACTATTGTACTCAGGATGCTAGAATACATCCAGAGTCAAATAGTGGCGACACTGTGAACATTGCTTCCACCTCACCTGACCAATATTCTTAAGGTACATTAATAAAACTATTATCCAACGATACCGACCAGTGATACGACTGGACCAAGATCGTTGTTTAGTTGTCGCTGCTGGAGAGCTGTCACACAGACAGCTCTCCAGCGACCAAAAAAGAGCAAGTCCCGTGTAATCTGTGTAATGTTATGAAGCGCATGGCCGCACTCACGATGTTTACCGTTGTAAATGTAATGTTAAAAAATACAAAAAAACATTATATTCCGGTGTGTGACACGTCCATCGCCGTCAGCTTCCCGTACTGTGACAGCCCTAAAGCACAGCACAGCGTTTATTATTAAGTCAACGGTGTGCTCAGCTTTACGGGCGGGAATCACAGTGTCAGTGCGGAAAGATGACGGCGAGGGACGTGGTTGACACCTTTTTATATTTGTGGGGTATTGTTCACTTTTTATTTGAGTGTTTAAAACACTGCGCTACTAACCCAATATTCCCTTGTTTAAAACAAAGACATCGCTGGATCGGTGTCTAACTCGCCGATCCAACAATGACAGCGTGTGATCAGTTACCCCAAAAAATTCCAAATCATTCGCTGACACCAAAAATCTCACAGCAGGTGCTCAATCGTTTTACGATTTCAGAAAAGATAACGTTGGTTACACACAAAAACCAACTTTATCTATACTGAAATCGTTGTGTGATGGTACATTTTAAACTTGACATATTGAGCAATGCTGTTTGTGTTTGTAACATCTGATAGTACACTGAGCGACAGCCCTATAAAACAATGAAAAAAAAAATTGATAACATATTGTCAGACATTGCACATCAGGTGTTACAAAGACAAGATTTGTGTATACGGCGCAAGGTGTGATTTGGTGCAAACTTTATTTGAGACAATAAAAACACATTTTTAAAAAAAAAAATAACATTTTTATTTAGGGACACAAAATAAAAAATGGGAAAATGTAATTAGGGGGTATGTACATCTGCTATTAAAGGGGATTGATATCCCCCACTTTTTGGGGGTGTTGAGGAGAACGAGGAGGAGGACGAGGGGGAGGAAGCAGCATACTCTATCACACTAGACGGGATGCCGACATCAATCCAGGCAGTTGATGGTGGCGAGACTGCCAAAGCAGGAGGTGAGGGAGGAGGAGGGACGACCAGTGTCCTTGGCTGGCTACTCCGGCTCCGGGTCGACCCAGGCTGTGTAGATGGTGTACTCCTTGTAGACCCAGGCTGGGTACTGGGTGTACTCCGTGTAGACCCAGCCTGGGTACTTGGTGTGCTCCGGGTCGACCCAGACTGTGTTCTGGTGGTAGTTTGGGGAGCAGCCATAGCCAAGGTCGTAGTGCTTGTCGTCGTCGTCTTCTTCTTTTTCTTCCTCCTCTCTCCCTCTGGGTGTGGGTCGGCCTCCCGTCTGTGTGCCCTTGAAGGCCTGTCATGCTCTGAACTTTGGGGCTCTGTTCTGTGGTGGCGGTGGCGGTGGCCCTCGGCACGCGGAGCTCTGTGGTGGTGCTCTGCAGCAGGAGTCGGAGTCATGGCAGCCAGCGATGGTACAGCGGGCACATTTGTCGCCGACTGCATGACCCGAGCCTGCTGCAGAGCAGTGACATATACATTGTTGCAGCCCTGCATGACCGAAATCTGGAGTTCCGGCGTAAGATGTTCAACCATGCCGTTGTGAATGGCATTAAAAAAATGTTTGGCCGGCCTCGAGAGATCCGTTTTGATGTTTTCAAGACGCCGTTCGATATTAAATATTTTATCGCACAGCGCCTTGAAACCATTCTGAAATACGGTGCTCAAATGTAAAAATTCGGGCATGACCGCCCTGTCCGAGGCCCGCTGACGCTGTCGGGAAGACGCGAAGGAAGGAGCGACAGAGGCCTCGGCCAGGGGAACATCTGATGGACCGGCTGCTGGTTCGCCAGATTGTGGTGGTGCAGACCTGCTCTCGCTGTGGGATGGCTGCGACGGTTCAGATGGCGCTTCACAAAGGACCGCTCCAGAGGGTCGGACAGTCTCGCGGGTGCTGCTGTGTGTTCTGTGAAAACATAAGGAAACCATTAGTATACTAAATATCACATTTCACATGCGTCATTAATAAACTTTACCGCCAGGTATCCATTGCCGCCATTAATATTAACCTATTTTTAATATTGACACTGCATATGCACCATCAATATTAAAAAAAAATTCATTTATTTATTCAAAATAGTCACCCATGGTTGCGGTTTGTAACGCCAGACAATTATGCTTACGTTGGAACTGCCATGACGTCACGGTCATGTGACCGAGATGTCATCACAGGTCCTGCGAGCTGAGCAACCATGGGAACATAACCTGCTTTGCAGTGGAATGTATGCCGTATCTATTATATTTTACTTTTTTGTGTATAAAAAATCTGGGATACACCTGGATAGCCACTATACTACTCCACTATGAAATATTGGCTGGGCATGGCCAATCTACTATCTTTCTGTGTTCTGTATACTTCAGATTTCAGGGAAATTGCTAGTAAAGCTCACCATTGTAGTAATCCCAGAAGAGAGCCGCTGTGTCAAGTGTGAGAAGACCAGAAATGAATAAAAAATTCGAGGTCAACGAGGCGTGAAAAGTAAAAAAAAAATACTTTATTCACTTCAATCAGAAGCAGAGGATGAAACATCTGCACAATACAATAAAAACACTATCTACGCGTTTCAGGTCTGATGTTCCCTGTCTCCTGAAACGCGTAGATAGTGTCTATTGTATTGTGCTGATGTTTCATCCTCTGCTTATGATTGAAGAGGATAAAAGTATGCATTTTTTATGTTTCACGCCTCGGTGAACTTGCCTTTTTTTCTTCATTTCTATACTTTGTACTTGCCAAAATAAATGGCTGGGCAATAAGCTACGTGGCTGTAATGTAGTATGTGAATATGCATGTTGTAAAAACTAGGTGTGTGCATAGGTACTATACTTACTCTCTGCTTTCAAGGACCGGTCGCAGGAACTGCAGTATACGGTTGTACTTGTACACCGAGGTCCTTGAAGCGGCAGCACCACTACGGGTCTGTCCCTCCTTTTTCAGGCCCCTCCTGAAGCGGTCCTTCATGGAGCGCCATCTGGTCCTCAATTGTTTAACTGTGTATAAAGATAAAAAATAAAAAAGGTTTTAGATAATATATTGAAAACGATTACGCAACCGTGTGCAATCCCAATAGAAGACATCACAGACGGTTGTGTAATCCTGGCATGATGGGTCACAGCAGCATTTTGGAAATACTTACGGAAACTAGCTTTGGCCTTGGGGGAAGCGCTGTCGAAGCCATCCCACAGCGATTGTGCCACCTCTAACCACAGACGCCGCAATATGCCCTGGTCCGCGTGCCGGGGGTCACGGCTGTCCCACAACGGGCCCCGTGCTTCAATGGATGCCACCATCATGTCAATATCCAATGGTTCATCCAGGGCCCGTTGTGAAACCTAGAATAAATGGAAAATATTAATGTTGGCAAGAAAAAAATAATTGTCCCTACCTCCTCCAACACCACCTACCACAAACACCACCACCCCCTCCCACCACCCCCCATACCCGCAAAAACAAAAAAATTACAGAAAAAAAATGAATAGGTTTGAAAGAAAAACTTACTCTCCGTCCTGCAACCACAGCTTGGCCCCGTGGTCCCTGCTCCCTCTGTTCCTCCTGGTCCTCCTCCTCACTTGAAGAAGCCTGCACAATAGTTTACCAAAAAGTTGAGTGACCCATCTACAAATGACAGCGAATATAGTAAGCAATAGTAGATCATGTACTCACCGGACTCCTCAGCGGTGGGGTGTTGCTTGAATCGCTGCCGCTGGCCATGACTAATGCAATTCTGAAATAAAGAACAAAATAACATTGATCCTATGCTCCTATGCACAATCCAGCAATATATAAAAAAAAAAAAAATTATTCATTTAAACCACAAAGAACATTGCACTGCAACTGAACTAACGCTGAGCAAACAACACGGCCACATTGATTAAATTAAAGAAACAATGGCTGAGACAACCCAATGCCAGAGTACAAAAGCCTAAAGATAAGAAAACTAATCTACAACAGACCCTATGTAGTAATCCCAAAAGAGTTTTTTTTTTTTTTTAAAAAGTACAGTATGCATGGAGCAACACAAAAAACATAATAGATTTTTGAAAGGAAAAAATTAACAACCCCCAAAAATTAAGGGCAGAAACATTAATAAAACACACCATATACTTTACAATAAAACCAACAGGACCGGAGACAATAAAAGGCCATACAACGCCATACATCACAACCAGAAACATACAACAATGTCTTTACACAACCACAGTGCTGAACATAATACACAACTTGCAATAAAAAATTAATAAATGTAATAACAGGGCGCAGAATCATTCTATACTACCATAATTTAAAAAATAAAACCGACAGGGCCGGAGACTATTAAACGCCATCATATAACGCAAGAATAAAACATCACAACTGAATAGAAAAAACACCACCAAACCAAAAAATGGAAAAGAAAAATCTATCCTGGAAAGAACAATAATCAAGGCCGCAGACAATGAAACGCCATCCTATACCACGCCATACATCACAACCAGACTAAAAATACCACAATATCTTTAACCACAGTGCAGAATATAGTAACATAGTAACATAGTTAGTAAGGCCGAAAAAAGACATTTGTCCATCCAGTTCAGCCTATATTCCATCATAATAAATACCCAGATCTACGTCCTTCCACAGAACCTAATAATTGTATGATACAATATTGTTCTGCTCCAGGAAGACATCCAGGCCTCTCTTGAACCCCTCGACTGAGTTCGCCATCACCACCTCCTCAGGCAAGCAATTCCAGATTCTCACTGCCCTAACAGTAAAGAATCCTCTTCTATGTTGGTGGAAAAACCTTCTCTCCTCCAGACGCAAAGAATGCCCCCTTGTGCCCGTCACCTTCCTTGGTATAAACAGATCCTCAGCGAGATATTTGTATTGTCCCCTTATATACTTATACATGGTTATTAGATCGCCCCTCAGTCGTCTTTTTTCCAGACTAAATAATCCTAATTTCGCTAATCTATCTGGGTATTGTAGTTCTCCCATCCCCTTTATTAATTTTGTTGCCCTCCTTTGTACTCTCTCTAGTTCCATTATATCCTTCCTGACCACCGGTGCCCAAAACTGGACACAGTACTCCATGTGCGGTCTAACTAGGGATTTGTACAGAGGCAGTATAATGCTCTCATCATGTGTATCCAGACCTCTTTTAATGCACCCCATGATCCTGTTTGCCTTGGCAGCTGCTGCCTGGCACTGGCTGCTCCAGGTAAGTTTATCATTAACTAGGATCCCCAAGTCCTTCTCCCTGTCAGATTTACCCAGTGGTTTCCCGTTCAGTGTGTAATGGTGAGATTGATTCCCTCTTCCCATGTGTATAACCTTACATTTATCATTGTTAAACCTCATCTGCCACCTTTCAGCCCAAGTTTCCAACTTATCCAGATCCATCTGTAGCAGAATACTATCTTCTCTTGTATTAACTGCTTTACATAGCTTTGTATCATCTGCAAATATCGGTATTTTACTGTGTAAACCTTCTACCAGATCATTAATGAATATGTTGAAGAGAACAGGTCCCAATACTGACCCCTGCGGTACCCCACTGGTCACAGCGACCCAGTTAGAGACTATACCATTCATAACCACCCTCTGCTTTCTATCACTAAGCCAGTTACTAACCCATTTACACACATTTTCCCCCAGACCAAGCATTCTCATTTTGTGTACCAACCTCTTGTGCGGCACGGTATCAAACGCTTTGGAAAAATCGAGATATACCACGTCCAATGACTCACCGTGGTCCAGCCTATAGCTTACCTCTTCATAAAAACTGATTAGATTGGTTTGACAGGAGCGATTTCTCATAAACCCATGCTGATATGGAGTTAAACAGTTATTCTCATTGAGATAATCCAGAATAACATCATATAATACATATAATACACAACTTGCAAAACTAATTTTAAAAAACATGTAGAAAATGCAGAGAATCATTCTATACTTACATCTCTGGACAGCGGATGAAAAGACAGTATTGTAGTAGTGTGTCTAGTCTGTTGTGTAGCCTGCAGCAGAAGTGACAAACAATCCAACATTTTCTTTATATATGGGGGATGTTTTTCTCACTGTTTGCACTGTCTAGACACTTTTTTGTTTCATTTTATCTAACGACGCATGCGTCGCACAATGCACGCACGACGCACACCCGCGACGCAAGTGCGTTGTCAATAGGTTTCAATGGGAAATTGAACCCATTGACGACGCACGAGCGACGCAAGTGCGACGCATGCGTTTTTTGGACGCTAGAAAAATGCAACATGGTAGCGTCTCCGACGCCACCCAGGTGCGGTGAAACGACGCATGCGTCGTGCGTTTTACCGAAAACGCACAACAACGCAACGCATGCGTCCCCAATGATAAAGATAGGGGCGCATGACGCATGCGTTGTCGTGCGTTGACGACGCAGCGTCGTTTGACGCTAATGTGAACGTAGCCTGAGAGCCGCGGGCCGTCGGAGGGTAAGTATATCCCATATTTTTTATTTTTATTCTTTTTTTTACATGAATATGGATCCCAGGGCCTGAAGGAGAGTCTCCTCTCCTCCAGACCCTGGGAACCATCCGCACCGCACATGCCGTATAAGATGACTGGGCATATATGGATCGCCCCCAGACACAGGGCCACGCGTTCTCGGTACCAGGCCTCTCTGGTTCGGTTCCTGGGCTGTCACGGTGGCTAGATCCAGTCCGCGACCCTGCTAATGGGCGTCCAATGAAGGTGGTGCAGTCCGTCAGGGGTTCGTGACGCCACCTGTGGTGTTCGGTCAGGGTGACCGACGCTGCTGTGGGGTCCACTGGGGTGATGGAATGGCAGCTGGATGGTATACCTTTCCACAGGTGAAGTATGTCCCCAGGGCTTCCCAGTAAGGTAGATGGTAATGGTGTAGGGTGCAGTCAATAACGAGGACACAGGGTTGCAGTCTCTTTACCTCTTTACTGAATACTTCAGGATCCACAATCCAGAGCACGTTTAACAGGGCTATCTGAGACCGGCCGGTCCGATGGGCACATCCAGAGTTTCCTTCGCAGATGGAAATCGTTGCCTACCACTAGCGCCTGTGTGTTGTAGTCCTACCCTGCTGAGAATTCGGAATAGTCCTCACAACTGCTGTTCTCGTTCGTTCGTTCTCTACAGCTCTCTCTTTCTTTGGTTCCAGATCTTTCTAGTTCAACGTCCCCCAGGTATGTTATGGCGAGGACGCACCCGTATGACGGGAAGGCCTGGAGTTCTTCCGGGACCCTAGAGACGCCCCTCTCCCACAGTTGCCCCCTATGTCTTCGTAGGTGTTTAGGTGAGACAGCCAACCTATAATTAAAGGGAACCTGTCACCTGAATTTGGCGGGACCGCTTTTGGGTCATATGGGCGGAGTTTTCGGGTGTTTGATTCACCCTTTCCTTACCCGCTGGCTGCAATATTGGATTGAAGTTCATTCTCTGTCCTCCGTAGTACACGCCTGCACAAGGCAAGATTGCACCTTGTGCAGGCGTGTACTATGGAGGACAGAGAATGAACTTCAATCCAATATTGCAGCCAGCATGCAGCCAGCGGGTAAGGAAAGGGTGAATCAAACACCCGAAAACTCCGCCCATATGACCCAAAACCAGTCCTGCCAAATTCAGGTGACAGAGTCCCTTTAACTGTCCTGCGGAGTTCGAAGTAAGGCCTAGAGTCAGTTACTCCCGCGGTGTTCTGGCCACCGGCTACGCGCCTCAGTAGGATGTTGCCTCGGTCTCACGGCATGACTCCTACTGGTACTCCTTTGTGCTTGATCTCGTTTACACTGTTCCACAATATCCTTCCCTTCGTGTCTCTCTCTTGGATACCGCCACGGGGTGTGCAGGTGCGGTTCCATTACGTTCTGTTCTGTTCGCTAGGTACCTGCCAGGTTCCCACGCCTGACAGGGACCCCCTGTGTCTTCTCCCTGCAACACCCCCTGCCACGGGATGTTGCCTGAATCCAACCCAGTCAGCTTCTGACTAACTTTCTATCCAACCCCTTTGTTTTACCAGTGTGAGGAGTGGCCCAATAAATAAAGCCTTTTGCTCCCCCTAGTGGCCGGAGTGTGAAGTGTAAAGTGTTCTGGTGATACCTGGTCAGGAGAACTCTTTTAGTGCCATCAGACGTACCATCACTCCCCTTAGTGGCAGAGCGTCATACTGCAACGGCCAGGTCTCTGGGGCGCTGCATTTACAAAGTATAAAAAGATATTAGAAAGGAGACAATTCATATATACCGTATTTTCTGGTGTATAAGACGACCCCCAACTTTTCCATATAAAATATGGAGTTTGGGATATATTCGCTGTATAAGACCAGGGTCATCTTATACCCCCAGTCATCTTATACAGCATGTGCGGTGCGGATGGTTCCCAGGGTCTGGAGGAGAGGAGACTCTCCTTCAGGCCCTGGGATCCATATTCATGTAAAAAAAGAATAAAAATAAAAAATATGGGATATACTTACCCTCTGACGGCCTACGGCTCTCAGCGGCGCAAGCGGCGACCTCCGTTCCTAAGGATGCATTTAACGAAGGACCTTTAATGACGTCACGGTCGCATGACTGGTCGGGTGACCGTGACGTCACCGAAGGTCCTTCACTCAATGCATCCTTAGGATCGGAGGCCGGCACTTGCACCGATGAGAGCCGCGGGCCTTCGAAGGGTAAGTATATCCCATATTTTTTATTTTTATTCTTTTTTTTACATGAATATGGATCCCAGGGCCTGAAGGAGAGTCTCCTCTCCTTTAGATCCTGGGAACCATACAGGACCGCTCCCTGCACATGCCGTACCCAGCATATAAGACGACCTCCGTCTTTTGAGATGCTTTGCAGGGGTTAAAAAGTCGTCTTATACGCCGGAAAATACAGTACATTACAGATTACAAAATAAAAAAGGATTAACGTTGAAAAGAGAACTTACAGGTTATGTCATGGTATCATCTTGGCTGGCCTGTGGCTTAGGCTACTTTCACATTAGCGTCAGGCTCGGCCCGTCGCAGAGCGTCGGGCCCAGGTACCGACGCATGCTATGGAAGCGCCGCACAATGGGGGCAGCGGATGCATTTTTCACGCATCCGCTGCCCCATTGCGAGTTGCGGGGAGGAGGGGGCGGAGCTTTGGCCGCGAATGCGCGGCCGAAAATGGCGGACACAACGCACCAAAAAGTTACATTGAACGTTTTTTTGTGCCGGCGGTCCGCCACAACACGGCGCAACCGTCGCACGACGGATGCGACGTGTGGCAATACGTCGGTAATGTTAGTCTATGGGGAAAAAACGCATCCTGCAGACAACTTTGCAGAATGCGTTTTTTCTCTAAAACTACGCTAGTGTGAAAGGAGCCTTAGGAGGATAAATACATCCAGATGCATGGAACAGCTTTGCCTAGCTGTGTTAGATCGCTTCCCGGCCAAGACTGATGGCTGGTCTAAGAGTATAGTGACTTATACTTCTGAGCTTGTGACAACACTAAAGGACTGGTTAATGATATGCACTGATCGGACAGTTCTTTACCTTATTCAAAGGTCTCAGACAAAGGCATTCCTGAGTGAGAGGGGAGGGACAACGGGTGGCTTTGCCGGATTCGTCACCTGCAGTTTAAAGCCACACCCTGCCCACCATTAGTATCAGGTTGCCCAGTCTCTATCATAGGCTTTGCTTCGGGTAGGAGTGAAGCTGAGTGGGGGGAAGAGCAAGGGGTCGCAGCTGCATTGTAAGTGTGTGTGTGTGTAGTTAGCCATGTCCTTCTCAAACTACACTTACAGTACAATAGACATTTTTTGGCATTATCGTGACAGCAGCACAGGGCCATATAAATTCTTCAATGACGCTGGCAGGCTCGTCGTACATTACGGCTGTACAGCGGGGGGAGGGAGAAAGAGTGGCTTAGAATTCCAGCCTTGTGCGGGCAGGCAGAGGAAATTGCAGCTCAGAGCGCTGTATGTGTAATTGAAGTAATCAGGACTTCTTCCTATTTCCTGACATATGCACTGTGGTATCAGTGGCTCAAAGGCATTTAACCCCTTAAAAACATCAGTTACTTATTAACCCCTTACTGACCTCGGACGGGATAGTACGTCCGAGGTCAGCTCCCCTGCTTTGATGCAGGGCTCCGCGGTGAGCCCGCATCAAAGCCGGGACATGTCAGCTGTTTTGAACAGCTGACATGTGCCCGCAATAGCGGCGGGTGAAATCGCGATTCACCCGCCGCTATTAACTAGTTAAATGCCGCTGTCAAACGCAGACAGCGGCATTTAACTACCGCATCCGGCCGGGCGGCCGGATATGAGCGCATCTCCGACCCCCGTCACATGATCGGAGGTCGGCGATGCTTCTCCATTGTAACCATAGAGGTCATTTAGACCTCTATGGTTACTGATCGCCGGTAGCTGTGAGCGCCACCCTGTGGTCGGCGCACACAGCACACCTGATTTTCTACTACATAGCAGCGAATAGCAGATCGCTGCTATGTAGCAGAAGCGATCGCGCTGTGCCTGCTTCTAGCCTCCAATGGAGGCTATTGAAGCATGGCAAAAGTTAAAAAAAAAAGTTAAAAAAAATGTGAAAAAATAAAAAAAATATAAAAGTTTAAATCACCCCCCTTTCGCCCCAATCAAAGTAAATCAATAAAAAAAAAAAATCAAACCACATATTTGGTATCGCCGCGTTCAGAATCGACCGATCTATCAATAAAAAAAAGCATTAACCTGATCGCTAAACGGTGTAACGAGAAAAAAATCGAAACGCCAGAATTACGTTTTTTTGGTCGCCGCGACATTGCATTAAAATGCAATAACGGGCGATCAAATGAACGTATCTGCACCGAATTGGAATCATTAAAAACGCCAGCTCGGCATGCAAAAAATAAGCCCTCGACCGACCCCAGATCATGAAAAATGGAGACGCTACGACTATCGGAAAATGGCGCAATTTTTTTTATTTATTTTTTAAGCAAAGTTTGGAATTTTTTTTCACCACTTAGGTAAAAAATAACCTAGTCATGTTAGGTGTCTATGAACTCGTAGTGACCTGGAGAATCATAATGGCAGGTCAGTGTTAGCATTTAGTGAACCTAGCAAAAAAGCCAAACAAAAAACAAGTGTGGGACTGCACTTTTTTTGCAATTTCACGTACACGACATGCTAAAACCAATGATGTCGTTCAAAAGTACAACTCGTCCCGCAAAAAATAAGCCCTCACATGACCATATTGACGGAAAAATAAAAAAGTTATGGCTCTGGGAAGGAGGTGAGCGAAAAACGAACACGGAAAAATGAAAAATCCCAAGGTCATGAAGGGGTTAATATATGTAAAAAAGGGACGTTTGCCCACTTTGATGCCAGATGTGGTGCCCAGAACCCATTTTGGCCAGGCTGAAGGGACCTGGATTTGATGCAGGGCATCACTGTCTGTGAATTTTAAGTGTCATATCAGTGGCCCAAAGGCATTTAACCCCTTAAAAACATCAGTTACTTATTCAAATCTGTGAAAATGGGCTGTTTGCCCACTTTGATGCCAGTTCTGGTGCCCAGAACCTATTTGGGCCAGGCTGAAGGGACCTGGGTTTGATGCAGGGCATCACTATCTGTGTATTTGAACTGTCGTATTAGTGGCCCAAAGGCATTTAACCCCTTAAAAACATCAGTTACTTATTAAAATCTGTGAAAATGGGGTGCTTGCCCACTTTGATACCAGTTCTGGTGCCCAGAACCCATTTGGGCCAGACTGAAGGGACCTGGGTTTGATGCAGGGCATCATTGTCTGTGTATTTTAAGTGTCGTATCAGTGGCCCAAATGCATTTAACCCCTTAAAACATCAGTTACTTATTCAAATCTGTGAAAATGGGCTGTTTGCCCACTTTGATGCCAGTTCTGGTGCCCAGAACCCATTTGGGCCAGGCTGCAGGGACCTGGGTTTGATGCAGGGCATCACTTTCTGTGTATTGTAAGTGTCATATCAGTGGCCCAAAGGCATTTAACCCCTTAAAAACATCAGTTACTTATTCAAATCTGTGAAAATGGGCTGTTTGCCCACTTTGATGCCAGTTCTGGTGCCCAGAACCCATTTGGGCCAGGCTGCAGGGACCTGGGTTTGATGCAGGGCATCACTGTCTGTGTATTTTAAGTGTCATATCAGTGGCCCAAAGGCATTTAACCCCTTAAAAACATCAGTTACTTATTCAAATCTGTTAAAATGGTCTGTTTGCCCAATTTGATGCCAGTTCTGGTGCCCAGAACCCATTTGGGCCAGGCTGAAGGGACCTGGATTTGATGCAGGGCATCACTGTCTGTGAATTTTACGTGTCATATCAATGGCCCAAAGGCATTTAACCCCTTAAAAACATCAGTTACTTATTCAAATCTGTGAAAATGGGCTGTTTTCCCACTTTGATGCCAGTTCTGGTGCCCAGAACCCATTTGGGCCAGGCTGGAGGGACCTGGGTTTGATGCAGGGCATCACTGTCTGTGAATTTTACATGTCATATCAGTGGCCCAAAGGCATTTAACCCCTTAAAAACATCAGTTACTTATTCAAATCTGTGAAAATGGGCTGTTTGCCCACTTTGATGCCAGTTCTGGTGCCCAAACCCATTTGAGCCAGGCTGAAGGGATCTGGGTTTGATGCAGAGCATCAATTTTTGTGTATTTTAAGTGTCATATCAGTGGCCCAAAGGCATTTAACCCCTTAAAAACATCAGTTACTTATTCAAATCTGTGAAAATGGGCTGTTTGCCCATTTTGATGCCAGTTCTGGTGCCCAGAACCCATTTGGGCCAGGCTGGAGGGACCTGGGTTTGATGCAGGGCATCACTGTCTGTGTATTGTAAGTGTCATATCAGTGGCCCAAAGGCATTTAACCCCTTAAAAACATCAGTTACTTATTCAAATCTGTGAAAATGGGCTGTTTGCCCACTTTGATGCCAGTTCTGGTGCCCAGAACCCATTTGGGCCAGGCTGAAGGGACCTGAGTTTGATGCAGGGCATCACTTTCTGTGTATTGTAAGTGTCATATCAGTGGCCCAAAGGCATTTAACACCTTAAAAACATCAGTTACTTATTCAAATCTGTGAAAATGGGCTGTTTGCCCACTTTGATGCCAGTTCTGATGCCCAGAACCCATTTGGGCCAGGCTGCAGGGACATGGGTTTGATGCAGGGCATCACTGTCTGTGTATTGTAAGTGTCATATCAGTGGCCCAAAGGCATTTAACCCCTTAAAAACATCAGTTACTTATTCAAATATGTGAAAATGGGCTGTTTGCCCGCTTTGATACCAGTTCTGGTGCCCAGAACCCATTTGGGCCAGGCTGAAGGGACCTGGGTTTGATGCAGGGCATCACTTTCTGTGTATTGTGAGTGTTATATCAGTGGCCCAAAGGCATTTAACCCCTTAAAAACATCAGTTACTTATTCAAATCTGTGAAAATGGGCTGTTTGCCCATTTTGATGCCAGTTCTGGTGCCCAGAACCCATTTGGGCCAGGCTGGAGGGACCCGGGTTTGATGCAGGGCATCACTGTCTGTGTATTGTAAGTGTCATATCAGTGGCCCAAAGGCATTTAACACCTTAAAAACATCAGTTACTTATTCAAATCTGTGAAAATGGGCTGTTTGCCCACTTTGATGCCAGTTCTGGTGCCCAGAACCCATTTGGGCCAGGCTGGAGGGACCTGGGTTTGATGCAGGGCATCACTGTCTGTGAATTTTACATGTCATATCAGTGGCCCAAAGGCATTTAACCCCTTAAAAACATCAGTTACTTATTCAAATCTGTGAAAATTGTTATGGCTGGCAATCAGGCAACACAGCGTGCAGTAATCAGCGCACATACAGAGATCTGGCAATAACCAAAAACAATAGGACGAGCTCTGAGACGTGGAATCTCTGTAGACTGCAGTACCTGATCTATCCTCACACAACTATAAGCAGCAGTGGATTGCGCCTATCAACTACCTATGCAACTCGGCACTGCCTGAGGAGCTGACTAGCCTGAAGATAGAAATACAAGCCTGACTTACCTCAGAGAAATACCCCAAAGGAATAGGCAGCCCCCCACACATAATGACTGTTAGCAAGATGAAAAGACAAACGTAGGAATGAAATAGATTCAGCAAAGTGAGGCCCGATATTCTAGACAGAGCGAGGATAGCAAAGAGAACTATGCAGTCTACAAAAAACCCTAAAACGAAAACCACGCAAAGGGGCAAAAAGACCCACCGTGCCGAACTAACAGCACGACGGTGCACCCCTTTGCTTCTCAGAGCTTCCAGCAAAAGATAATAGCAAGCTGGACAGAAAAAACAGAAAACAAACTAGAAGCACTTATCTAGCAGAGCAGCAGGCCCAAGGAAAGATGCAGTAGCTCAGATCCAACACTGGAACATTGACAAGGAGCAAGGAAGACAGACTCAGGTGGAGCTAAATAGCAAGGCAGCCAACGAGCTCACCAAAACACCTGAGGGAGGAAGCCCAGAGACTGCAATACCACTTGTGACCACAGAAGTGAACTCAGCCACAGAATTCACAACAGTACCCCCCCCTTGAGGAGGGGTCACCGAACCCTCACCAGAACCCCCAGGCCGACCAGGATGAGCCACATGAAAGGCACGAACAAGATCTGGGGCATGGACATCAGAGGCAAAAACCCAGGAATTATCTTCCTGAGCATAACCCTTCCATTTGACCAGATACTGGAGTTTCCGTCTAGAGACACGAGAATCCAAAATCTTTTCCACAATATACTCCAATTCCCCCTCCACCAAAACAGGGGCAGGAGGCTCCACAGATGGAACCATAGGTGCCACGTATCTCCTCAACAACGACCTATGGAATACATTATGTATGGAAAAGGAGTCTGGGAGGGTCAGACGAAAAGACACCGGATTGAGAATCTCAGAAATCCTATACGGACCAATAAAACGAGGTTTAAATTTAGGAGAGGAAACCTTCATAGGAATATGACGAGAAGATAACCAAACCAGATCCCCAACACGAAGTCGGGGTCCCACACGGCGTCTGCGATTAGCGAAAAGCTGAGCCTTCTCCTGGGACAAGGTCAAATTGTCCACTACCTGAGTCCAGATCTGCTGCAACCTGTCCACCACATAATCCACACCAGGACAGTCCGAAGACTCAACCTGTCCTGAAGAGAAACGAGGATGGAACCCAGAATTGCAGAAAAATGGAGAGACCAAGGTAGCCGAGCTGGCCCGATTATTAAGGGCGAACTCAGCCAACGGCAAAAATGACACCCAATCATCCTGGTCAGCGGAAACAAAACATCTCAGATATGTTTCCAAGGTCTGATTGGTTCGTTCGGTCTGGCCATTAGTCTGAGGATGGAAGGCCGAGGAAAAAGATAGGTCAATGCCCATCCTACCACAAAAGGCTCGCCAGAACCTCGAGACAAACTGGGAACCTCTGTCAGAAACAATATTCTCAGGAATGCCATGTAAACGAACCACATGCTGGAAGAACAAAGGCACCAAATCAGAGGAGGAAGGCAATTTAACCAAGGGCACCAGATGGACCATTTTAGAAAAGCGATCACAGACCACCCAAATGACCGACATTTTTTGAGAAACGGGAAGGTCAGAAATGAAATCCATCGAAATATGTGTCCAAGGCCTCTTCGGGACCGGCAAGGGCAAAAGCAACCCACTGGCACGTGAACAGCAGGGCTTAGCCCTAGCACAAATTCCACAGGACTGCACAAAAGCACGCACATCCCGTGACAGAGATGGCCACCAGAAGGATCTAGCAACCAACTCCCTGGTACCAAAGATTCCTGGATGACCGGCCAGCACCGAACAATGAAGTTCAGAGATAACTTTACTAGTCCACCTATCAGGGACGAACAGTTTCTCGGCCGGACAACGATCAGGTTTATTAGCCTGAAATTTCTGCAACACTCTCCGCAAATCAGGGGAGATGGCAGACACAATGACTCCTTCTTTGAGGATACTCGCCGGCTCAGATAACCCCGGAGAGTCGGGCACAAAACTCCTAGACAGAGCATCCGCCTTCACATTTTTAGAGCCCGGAAGGTATGAAATCACAAAATCAAAACGAGCAAAAAATAACGACCAACGGGCCTGTCTAGGATTCAAGCGCTTGGCAGACTCAAGATAAGTAAGGTTCTTATGATCAGTCAAAACCACCACGCGATGCTTAGCACCCTCAAGCCAATGACGCCACTCCTCGAATGCCCACTTCATGGCCAGCAACTCTCGGTTGCCCACATCATAATTACGCTCAGCAGCAGAAAATTTCCTGGAAAAGAAAGCACATGGTTTGAACACTGAGCAACCAGAACCTCTCTGTGACAAAACCGCCCCTGCACCAATCTCAGAAGCATCAACCTCGACCTGGAACGGAAGAGAAACATCAGGTTGACACAACACAGGGGCACAGCAAAAACGACGCTTCAACTCCTGAAAAGCTTCCACGGCAGCAGAAGACCAATTAACCAAATCAGCACCCTTCTTGGTCAAATCGGTCAATGGTCTGGCAATGCTAGAAAAATTACAGATGAAGCGACGATAAAAATTAGCAAAGCCCAGGAATTTCTGCAGACTTTTTAGAGATGTCGGCTGAGTCCAATCCTGGATGGCCTGAACCTTAACCGGATCCATCTCGATAGTAGAAGGGGAAAAGATGAACCCCAAAAATGAAACTTTCTGCACACCGAAGAGACACTTTGATCCCTTCACGAACAAGGAATTAGCACGCAGTACCTGGAAAACCATTCTGACTTGCTTCACATGAGACTCCCAATCATCTGAGAAGATCAAAATGTCATCCAAGTAAACAATCAAGAATTTATCCAGATACTCACGGAAAATGTCATGCATAAAAGACTGAAAAACAGATGGAGCATTGGCAAGTCCGAACGGCATCACCAGATACTCAAAATGACCCTCGGGCGTATTAAATGCCGTTTTCCATTCATCTCCCTGCCTGATTCTCACCAGATTATACGCACCACGAAGATCAATCTTAGTAAACCAACTAGCCCCCTTAATCCGAGCAAACAAGTCAGAAATCAATGGCAAGGGATACTGAAACTTAACAGTGATCTTATTAAGAAGGCGGTAATCAATACACGGTCTTAGCGAACCATCCTTCTTGGCTACAAAAAAGAACCCTGCTCCCAATGGTGACGACGATGGGCGAATATGTCCCTTCTCCAGGGACTCCTTCACATAACTGCGCATAGCGGTGTGTTCAGGCACGGACAAATTAAATAAACGACCCTTAGGGAATTTACTACCAGGAATCAAATCGATAGCACAATCACAATTCCTATGTGGAGGTAGGGCATCAGACTTGGACTCTTCAAATACATCCTGAAAGTCCGACAAGAACTCTGGGATGTCAGAAGGAATGGATGACGAAATAGACAAAAATGGAACATCACCATGTACTCCCTGACAACCCCAGCTGGTTACCGACATAGAGTTCCAATCCAATACTGGATTATGGGTTTGTAGCCATGGCAACCCCAACACGACCACATCATGCAAATTATGCAGTACCAAAAAGCGAATAACTTCCTGATGTGCAGGAGCCATGCACATGGTCAGCTGGGCCCAGTACTGAGGCTTATTCTTGGCCAAAGGTGTAGCATCAATTCCTCTCAACGGAATAGGACACCGCAAAGGCTCCAAGAAAAATCCACAACGTTTAGCATAATCCAAATCCATCAGATTCAGGGCAGCGCCTGAATCCACAAACGCCATGACAGAATATGATGACAAAGAGCACATTAAGGTAATGGACAAAAGGAATTTGGACTGTACAGTACCAATAACGGCAGAGCTATCGAACCGCCTAGTGCGTTTAGGACAATTAGAAATAGCATGAGTAGAATCACCACAATAGAAACACAGTCTGTTCAGACGTCTGTGTTCGTGCCGTTCTACTTTAGTCATAGTCCTGTCGCACTGCATAGGCTCAGGCTTACTCTCAGACAATACCGCCAGATGGTGCACAGATTTACGCTCGCGCAAGCGACGACCGATCTGAATGGCCAAGGACATAGACTCATTCAAACCAGCAGGCATAGGAAATCCCACCATTACATCCTTAAGAGCTTCAGAGAGACCCTTTCTGAACAAAGCCGCTAGTGCAGATTCATTCCACAGAGTGAGTACTGACCATTTCCTAAATTTCTGACAATATACTTCTACATCATCCTGACCCTGGCATAAAGCCAGCAGATTTTTCTCAGCTTGATCCACTGAATTAGGCTCATCGTAAAGCAATCCCAGCGCCTGGAAAAATGCATCAACATTACTCAATGCAGAATCTCCTGGTGCAAGAGAAAACGCCCAGTCCTGTGGGTCGCCGCGCAAAAAAGAAATAATAATCAAAACCTGTTGAATAGGATTACCAGAAGAATGAGGTTTCAAGGCCAAAAATAGCTTACAATTATTTCTGAAGCTCAGGAACTTAGTTCTGTCACCAAAAAACAAATCAGGAATCGGAATTCTTGGTTCTAGCATCGATTTCTGATCAATAGTATCTTGAATCTTTTGTACATTTACAACGAGATTATCCATTGAGGAGCACAGAGCCTGAATATCCATGTCCACAGCTGTGTCCTGAAGCACTCTAATGTCTAGGGGAAAAAAAAGACTGAAGACAGAGCTAAGAAAAAAAAATGATGTCAGGATTTCTTTTTTCCCTCTATTGGAAATCATTGGACGGCTCCTTGTACTGTTATGGCTGGCAATCAGGCAACACAGCGTGCAGTAATCAGCGCACATACAGAGATCTGGCAATAACCAAAAACAATAGGACGAGCTCTGAGACGTGGAATCTCTGTAGACTGCAGTACCTGATCTATCCTCACACAACTATAAGCAGCAGTGGATTGCGCCTATCAACTACCTATGCAACTCGGCACTGCCTGAGGAGCTGACTAGCCTGAAGATAGAAATACAAGCCTGACTTACCTCAGAGAAATACCCCAAAGGAATAGGCAGCCCCCCACATATAATGACTGTTAGCAAGATGAAAAGACAAACGTAGGAATGAAATAGATTCAGCAAATTGAGGCCCGATATTCTAGACAGAGCGAGGATAGCAAAGAGAACTATGCAGTCTACAAAAAACCCTAAAACGAAAACCACGCAAAGGGGCAAAAAGACCCACCGTGCCGAACTAACAGCACGGCGGTGCACCCCTTTGCTTCTCAGAGCTTCCAGCAAAAGATAATAGCAAGCTGGACAGAAAAAACAGAAAACAAACTAGAAGCACTTATCTAGCAGAGCAGCAGGCCCAAGGAAAGATGCAGTAGCTCAGATCCAACACTGGAACATTGACAAGGAGCAAGGAAGACAGACTCAGGTGGAGCTAAATAGCAAGGCAGCCAACGAGCTCACCAAAACACCTGAGGGAGGAAGCCCAGAGACTGCAATACCACTTGTGACCACAGAAGTGAACTCAGCCACAGAATTCACAACAGAAAATGGGCTGTTTGCCCATTTTGATGCCAGTTCTGGTGCCCAGAACCCATTTGGGCCAGGCTGGAGGGACCCGGGTTTGATGCAGGGCATCACTGTCTGTGTATTGTAAGTGTCATATCAGTGGCCCAAAGGCATTTAACCCCTTAAAAACATCAGTTACTTATTCAAATCTGTGAAAATGGGCTGTTTGCCCACTTTGATGCCAGTTCTGGTGCCCAAACCCATTTGAGCCAGGCTGAAGGGATCTGGGTTTGATGCAGAGCATCAATTTTTGTGTATTTTAAGTGTCATATCAGTGGCCCAAAGGCATTTAACCCCTTAAAAACATCAGTTACTTATTGAAATCTGTGAAAATGGGCTGTTTGCCCATTTTGATGCCAGTTCTGGTGCCCAGAACCCATTTGGGCCAGGCTGGAGGGACCTGGGTTTGATGCAGGGCATCACTGTCTGTGTATTGTAAGTGTCATATCAGTGGCCCAAAGGCATTTAACCCCTTAAAAACATCAGTTACTTATTCAAATCTGTGAAAATGGGCTGTTTGCCCACTTTGATGCCAGTTCTGGTGCCCAGAACCCATTTGGGCCAGGCTGAAGGGAACTGAGTTTGATGCAGGGCATCACTTTCTGTGTATTGTAAGTGTCATATCAGTGGCCCAAAGGCATTTAACACCTTAAAAACATCAGTTACTTATTCAAATCTGTGAAAATGGGCTGTTTGCCCACTTTGATGCCAGTTCTGATGCCCAGAACCCATTTGGGCCAGGCTGCAGGGACATGGGTTTGATGCAGGGCATCACTGTCTGTGTATTGTAAGTGTCATATCAGTGGCCCAAAGGCATTTAACCCCTTAAAAACATCAGTTACTTATTCAAATATGTGAAAATGGGCTGTTTGCCCACTTTGATACCAGTTCTGGTGCCCAGAATCCATTTGGGCCAGGCTGAAGGGACCTGGGTTTGATGCAGGGCATCACTTTCTGTGTATTGCAAGTGTCATATCAGTGGCCCAAAGGCATTTAACCCCTTAAAAACATCAGTTACTTATTCAAATCTGTGAAAATGGGCTGTTTGCCCACTTTGATGCCAGTTCTGGTGCCCAGAACCCATTTGGGCCAGGCTGGAGGGACCTGGGTTTGATGCAGGGCATCACTGTCTGTGAATTTTACATGTCATATCAGTGGCCCAAAGGCATTTAACCCCTTAAAAACATCAGTTACTTATTCAAATCTGTGAAAATGGGCTGTTTGCCCACTTTGATGCCAGTTCTGGTGCCCAAACCCATTTGAGCCAGGCTGAAGGGATCTGGGTTTGATGCAGAGCATCAATTTTTGTGTATTTTAAGTGTCATATCAGTGGCCCAAAGGCATTTAACCCCTTAAAAACTTCAGTTACATATTCAAATCTGTGAAAATGGGCTGTTTGCCCATTTTGATGCCAGTTCTGGTGCCCAGAACCCATTTGGGCCAGGCTGGAGGGACCTGGGTTTGATGCAGGGCATCACTGTCTGTGTATTTTAAGTGTCATATCAGTGGCCCAAAGGCATTTAACCCCTTAAAAACATCAGTTACTTATTCAAATCTGTGAAAATGGGCTGTTTGCCCACTTTGATGCCAGTTCTGGTGCCCAGAACCCATTTGGGCTAGGCTGAAGGGACCTGAGTTTGATGCAGGGCATCACTTTCTGTGTATTGTAAGTGTCATATCAGTGGCCCAAAGGCATTTAACACCTTAAAAACATCAGTTACTTATTCAAATCTGTGAAAATGGGCTGTTTGCCCACTTTGATGCCAGTTCTGATGCCCAGAACCCATTTGGGCCAGGCTGCAAGGACATGGGTTTGATGCAGGGCATCACTGTCTGTGTATTGTAAGTGTCATATCAGTGGCCCAAAGGCATTTAACCCCTTAAAAACATCAGTTACTTATTCAAATATGTGAAAATGGGCTGTTTGCCCACTTTGATGCCAGTTCTGGTGCCCAGAACCCATTTGGGCCAGGCTGAAGGGACCTGGGTTTGATGCAGGGCATCACTTTCTGTGTATTGTAAGTGTCATATCAGTGGCCCAAAGGCATTTAACCCCTTAAAAACATCAGTTACTTATTCAAATCTGTGAAAATGGGTTGTTTGCCCACTTTGATGCCAGTTCTGGTGCCCAAACCCATTTGAGCCAGGCTGAAGGGATCTGGGTTTGATGCAGAGCATCAATTATTGTGTATTGTAAGTGTCATATCAGTGGCCCAAAGGCATTTAACACCTTAAAAACATCAGTTACTTATTCAAATCTGTGAAAATGGGCTGTTTGCCCACTTTGATGCCAGTTCTGATGCCCAGAACCCATTTGGGCCAGGCTGAAGGGACCTGAGTTTGATGCAGGGCATCACTTTCTGTGTATTGTAAGTGTCATATCAGTGACCCAAAGGCATTTAACACCTTAAAAACATCAGTTACTTATTCAAATCTGTGAAAATGGGCTGTTTGCCCACTTTGATGCCAGTTCTGATGCCCAGAACCCATTTGGGCCAGGCTGCAGGGACATGGGTTTGATGCAGGGCATCACTGTCTGTGTATTGTAAGTGTCATATCAGTGGCCCAAAGGCATTTAACCCCTTAAAAACATCAGTTACTTATTCAAATATGTGAAAATGGGCTGTTTGCCCACTTTGATGCCAGTTCTGGTGCCCAGAACCCATTTGGGCCAGGCTGAAGGGACCTGGGTTTGATGCAGGGCATCACTTTCTGTGTATTGTAAGTGTCATATCAGTGGCCCAAAGGCATTTAACCCCTTAAAAACATCAGTTACTTATTCAAATCTGTGAAAATGGGTTGTTTGCCCACTTTGATGCCAGTTCTGGTGCCCAAACCCATTTGAGCCAGGCTGAAGGGATCTGGGTTTGATGCAGAGCATCAATTTTTGTGTATTGTACGTGTCATATCAGTGGCCCAAAGGCATTTAACACCTTAAAAACATCAGTTACTTATTCAAATCTGTGAAAATGGGCAGTTTGCCCACTTTGATGCCAGTTCTGATGCCCAGAACAGATTTGGGCCAGGCTGAAGGGACCTGAGTTTGATGCAGGGCATAACTTTCTGTGTATTGTAAGTGTCATATCAGTGGCCCAAAGGCATTTAACACCTTAAAAACATCAGTTACTTATTCAAATCTGTGAAAATGGGCTGTTTGCCCACTTTGATGCCAGTTCTGATGCCCAGAACCCGTTTGGGCCAGGCTGCAGGGACATGGGTTTGATGCAGGGCATCACTGTCTGTGTATTGTAAGTGTCATATCAGTGGCCCAAAGGCATTTAACCCCTTAAAAACATCAGTTACTTATTCAAATATGTGAAAATGGGCTGTTTGCCCACTTTGATGCCAGTTCTGGTGCCCAGAACCCATTTGGGCCAGGCTGAAGGGACCTGGGTTTGATGCAGGGCATCACTTTCTGTGTATTGTAAGTGTCATATCAGTGGCCCAAAGGCATTTAACCCCTTAAAAACATCAGTTACTTATTCAAATCTGTGAAAATGGGCTGTTTGCCCATTTTGATGCCAGTTCTGGTGCCCAGAACCCATTTGGGCCAGGCTGGAGGGACCTGGGTTTGATGCAGGGCATCACTGTCTGTGTATTTTAAGTGTCATATCAGTGGCCCAAAGGCATTTAACCCCTTAAAAACATCAGTTACTTATTCAAATCTGTGAAAATGGGCTGTTTGCCCACTTTGATGCCAGTTCTGGTGCCCAGAACCCATTTGGGCCAGGCTGAAGGGACCTGAGTTTGATGCAGGGCATCACTTTCTGTGTATTGTAAGTGTCATATCAGTGGCCCAAAGGCATTTAACACCTTAAAAACATCAGTTACTTATTCAAATCTGTGAAAATGGGCTGTTTGCCCACTTTGATGCCAGTTCTGATGCCCAGAACCCATTTGGGCCAGGCTGCAGGGACATGGGTTTGATGCAGGGCATCACTGTCTGTGTATTGTAAGTGTCATATCAGTGGCCCAAAGGCATTTAACCCCTTAAAAACATCAGTTACTTATTCAAATATGTGAAAATGGGCTGTTTGCCCACTTTGATGCCAGTTCTGGTGCCCAGAACCCATTTGGGCCAGGCTGAAGGGACCTGGGTTTGATGCAGGGCATCACTATCTGTGTAGTTTAAGTGTCGTATTAGTGGCCCAAAGGCATTAACCCCTTAAAAACATCAGTTACTTATTCAAATCTGTGAAAATGGGGTGTTTGCCCACTTTGATACCAGTTCTGGTGCCCAGAACCCATTTGGGCCAGGCTGAAGGGACCTGGGTTTGATGCAGGGCATCACTGTCTGTGCATTTTAAGTGTCGTATCAGTGGCCCAAAGGCATTTAACCCCTTAAAAACATCAGTTACTTATTCAAATCTGTGAAAATGGGCTGTTTGCCCACTTTGATGCCAGTTCTGGTGCCCAGAACCCATTTGGGCCAGGCTGCAGGGACCTGGGTTTGATGCAGGGCATCACTTTCTGTGTATTGTAAGTGTCATATCAGTGGCCCAAAGGCATTTAACCCCTTAAAAACATCAGTTACTTATTCAAATCTGTGAAAATGAGCTGTTTGCCCACTTTGATGCCAGTTCTGGTGCCCAGAACCCATTTGGGCCAGGCTGAAGGGACCTTGGTTTGATGCAGGGCATCACTGTCTGTGTATTTTAAATGTCGTATCAGTGGCCCAAATGCATTTATCCCCTTAAAAACATCAGTTGCTTATTCAAATCTGTGAAAATGGGCTGTTTGCCCACTTTGATGCCAGTTTTGGTGCCCAGAACCCATTTGGGCCAGGCTGAAGGGACCTGGGTTTGATGCAGGGCATCACTTTCTGTGTATTGTAAGTGTCATATCAGTGGTCCAAAGGCATTTAACCCCTTAAAAACATCAGTTACTTATTCAAATCTGTGAAAATGGGCTGTTTGCCCACTTTGATGCCAGTTCTGGTGCCCAGAACCCATTTGGGCCAGGCTGCAGGGACCTGAGTTTGATGCAGGGCATCACTTTCTGTGTATTGTAAGTGTCATATCAGTGGCCCAAAGGCATTTAACCCCTTAAAAACATCAGTTACTTATTCAAATCTGTGAAAATGGGCTGTTTGCCCACTTTGATGCCAGTTCTGGTGCCCAGAACCCATTTGGGCCAGGCTGAAGGGACCTTGGTTTGATGCAGGGCATCACTGTCTGTGTATTTTAAATGTCGTATCAGTGGCCCAAATGCATTTATCCCCTTAAAAACATCAGTTACTTATTCAAATCTGTGAAAATGGGCTGTTTGCCCACTTTGATGCCAGTTCTGGTGCCCAGAACCCATTTGGGCCAGGCTGAAGGGACCTGGGTTTGATGCAGGGCATCACTTTCTGTGTATTGTAAGTGTCGTATTAGTGGCCCAAAGGCATTTAACCCCTTAAAAACATCAGTTACTTATTCAAATCTGAGAAAATGGGCTGTTTGCCCACTTTGATGCCAGTTTTGGTGCCCAGAACCCATTTGGGCCAGGCTGCAGGAACCTGGATTTGATGCAGGGCATCACTGTCTGTGAATTTTAAGTGTCGTATTAGTGGCCCAAAGGCATTTAACCCCTTAAAAACATCAGTTACTAATTCAAATCTGTGAAAATGGGCTGTTTGCCCACTTTGATGCCAGTTCTGGTGCCCAAACCCATTTGAGCCAGGCTGAAAGGACCTTGGTTTGATGCAGGGCATCACTTTTTGTGTATTTTAAGTGTCGTATCAGTGGCCCAAAGGCATTTAACCCCTTAAAATCATCAGCTACTTATTCAAATGGACAAAATTGACTGTCTGCCCACTTTGATGCCAGTTCTTATGCCCAGAACCCATTTGGGCCAGGCTGGAAAAAACTGGTTTTGATGTGGGGTGCCCTGTTCTCTATGTCTGCAGTGTGAGATCAGTGGCCCAAAGGCATTTAACCCTTTGTTCAGCGCTCTTTGGTGCCCACTTTGATGCCCATTTTTGTGCCAGTTTTATTGTTTTTGTAGCCGTTTTTAAGCGTATTCACATCAGGGCTCCTAACTGCATTGTTTGTTATTATTGTGATGATCATTTTTTGTTGTTAAACCTATAAAAAACAGAAAAGAAAAAAATGCCGAATAAGAAACCGACGAATAAGAAACCAACTTCAGCTGCGAATAAGAAACTGAACGAATAAGAAACCAACTTCAGCTTCGAATAAGAAACTGAACGAATAAGAAACCAACTTCAGCTTCGTAAATTGCACTTGCTTTGGAGGTAGGAATAGCCCTCCTTACCTCTTGGGCCCCTCTGCAACCTCACAGGCTGCACCAATGATATGTCCGCCCCTGCATTTGTGCACGGAGTCTTCACACTTTCAGTATTTGCTTTTTTACCTCAGTATTTGTAAGATAAAAACCAGGAGTGGAACAAATAGAGGAAAAGTATAAAAGAAACATATGCACCACTTCTGTATTTATCACCCACTCCTGGTTCTGGCTTATAAATACTGATGTAAAATACTGACCAAACACTGAATATGGCCTAAGAGGTAAGGAGAGGTGACAGATTCTCAATAAATGCGATGACACAGCTCATGAATGTCTTCTATGATGTTCTCTTTTCTCCATCCTCCTAAATGTCTATGATGACTTCTGAAAAACTAGAATTTGTTGCCAAGTTGTGTTTGACCCCAGCTTGGGTCGCCATTCTAAGGCCTCTTTAACACTTTCGTCTTTCAGCTCCCGTCGAGATAACGTCGATTTTTGAGAATGCAGGATCCTGAAAAAAATTTTTGCAGGATCCTGCATTTTCTCATAGACTTGTATTAGCGACGGATGGCCATCCGTTTCATCCGTCGTGCACTGGATCTTGCGTAAAAAAACAGTCCGTCGGGCAGAGAAAACGTTCAGAGGAACTTTTTTTCTGCACGTCGAAAAATCGGTCAGCTGACTGTGAAAAGCTGGAATCCAGCGACGAGTCCCGTCTTTTCAAACTGAGCATGCGTGGAAGAATTTCCCGTCAGGGAAATTCTCGCTCGCTCTCTTTCTCTTTTTACTATTGATGCTGCCTATGCAGCATCAGTAGTAACAAGATAGAATGTTAAAAAAAATAAAAAAAATCTCAATATTCTCACCTACCGGCAGCTAGCGTTCCTAGTAATACATTGCGAAATAATATATATTGATATATTTTTTTATTATTTTTAACCTGGTTTGTGTTGTGTATGCGTTTTCGCACTGGAAAACTGCTGTGAAGACACATACACAACAGGTGCACATAGCGTCGACGGGTCCGTCAGAAAGACAGGCCCAGTTCACCCGTCACATACGTTTTGACACTATTTTGTTAACATCCATCACTACGTCTCGGCGTCACAGCAGGATGGGAGAGTCCCAACGGAAATGTGAAAGAAGCCTTAGCCTTTCTGTATAGCAATGCAAGACAGGCAATTGGAGGAGCTTATCACAATAAGTCAGTCTTGAAGACTAATGGACTAAGATGAGCCAAATTTAAAGAGACTTTAATGTAAAAAGCAGACCCTCAAAGATCCTCTTCTATCAATGTTCTTTAAGTAGTACCCACCTAACACACGGCTAACCTTCATCAGTACAAAGGAGAATAAAAGGAAAAGCCATGTCTGATACTGGCCAAAAGTAGGGAAATTATTAAATTGGCAAAAGTACACATATATTGGAAGATGGGTAGAAATGTTACGGATATAGGAATCTAAATTTGAGGTGTTTGAATCACTGAAAAAAAAACACAATTTAGCCATGGTGGAGAAAATGTGATGGTCTTACAGAACGTTGCTTATTTTTTGCACGGACCGCTGTTGCCAGCAATTCTGCTTCATTTGACCTCATCTCAACAGAGCAGCTCTTCCTCTTCTAGTCTGCTCTGCTGATGTGGTGTCACTTCCGACATCATGCTGATTGAGAGCCAACTCCCAGCAGTTAGGCAATGGGAAGTTGGCTGTCAATCAGCATGACATCAGCAGAGATGCCCCATGAACAGAGCAAAAAAGAAGCTGCTCTGTTGATGTTACATCACCAGAAGGCACACAATTGGGGGCAAAAATTGTCATTGTAAATACTCTGAGCCGGCAGAGATCAGCACTGGGCGGAACAGGCAGGTGGATAGTAATTACCTGCCTGTAAGTTCTTAGCACCATAACAAAAACAATAAAGTCCCAAATAACCCCTTTAAGGATTGTAAACCATTAGAGCCCTAAAATGAACCTGACATCTGCAGAAACACTTTTTACCTGCAGATATTGGGGTACTTTTCAATTAAATAGCATTTAAAGAGATTGTCCACTACTAGGACAACCCCTTCTCATTCCCCATGTTTGACCCCAATAAAATAAAAAAAACCTATACTCACTTCCTGTGCCATCGCTATTCCAGTGGTTTCGGCAGTCGCTTTCCTGGGGCTCACATGTAGGTGTTATGACACGTGAGCCCACTGTCCCCATCTTCAGACGTATTAGTAATCAAGGGGAGGTAAGAGAACAGCCACAGCACCCACTTCCTCATGATTACGTATATGTCTAAAGGAGGAGACCGTCACACCAGCGGTGATTGGGCACCGAGCTCCCATCTCATAAGAACTGCATGTGAGCCCCGGAACCGCGAGTGCTGACACCGCTGGAACAACACTGACATGGGAAGGGAGTATAAGTGTTGTTATTTTACCAGGGCCAAACATGGGGAATGAGAAGGGCTTGTCGTAGTAGTGGACAACCCCTTTAAATCTTGTCTAGTTGGCTTACTGGAGCACCCACTACAGGGAGAAAATGGAGTATTATTCTGCTTGTAACTGTTAAGTCTGTGTCCTTAGAGCGGTGCAGGGAACAGTTACAGTCACTGCTCAAAATACTGTGGGCGCACTGTAATTACTCCCTGACACATTGATTGACAGGCTGTATCTTGTGTGCAGCATACCGTGCCTTGAAAAAGTATTCATACCCTGTGAACTTTTCCACATTTTTTATGTTAGATCCACAAACTTAACACCTTCACCACCTTGGGATTTTCCATCTTTGCGTTTTAGTTTTTACACCACTTCTCAGTCATAACTTTTTTTCCCGTCAATATGGCTGTGTGAGGGCTTGTTATTTTGTGAGATGAGATGTACTTTCGGTCTACACCATTGGTTTTACCATACAGAATACCAGAAAATGGGGAAAAAAATTCAAGTGCGGTGAAATTGCAAAAAAGTGCAATTCTACAATTGTTTTCTTTTCAGCATGTTCTCTAAATGTTAAAACTGACCAGTCATTCTTGTGGCAGTCGGGGTTGGTTTTAGACAAAGTGGGGCCCTGGGCAAAGTGAGGCCCCAAATGCTAACATATTGTCACGGCCCCCGGGTAATAATGCTGTGGGAAACGCTGCACACAGCAGCAAGGGAACTGAACAAAGCGCCAGATTACTAACCAGGTATAAACAGGAACTGAACCATGTGACAGAGTGTGAGGTGATCGGGGGCGGTGCCAGACTCCGGTCTGCAGAGAAGGGATAAACACAAAAAAGTAGTCAAACAAGCTATGATCGGAGCCAGATCACGAAGTACCAAAGGGGTGAGACGGGATTGTCAGAAGTGAAGCCAGAGGTCTGAAATGCAAAAGAACAGACAATAATGCACAGAGAGCAAGGAAAGCAATTGTAAATCGGGCACACACTCCAAGGGTCAGGCACACAGACTAGAACAGAAAGTATAGCTGACAGCTAATCCTAGTCTGGAGTGAGTATAAATACCCCTCCCAGATCGAAAGGGAGGCCAGCAAAATTAACCCTGAGAGAACAGGACATTAACCATGTCCTAACCATGACATATTGCACCATCACCGGGTTACATCACAGAGACCAGCCATCTTTGTGACACATACCTGTCTGTTATGACCTGGTGGTCAGGACAATAATGGACCTGGTGGTTAAGAGCACACGGAATGACCTGATGGTCACTGATAATAAAGGACGAGCTCTGGGACGTGGGAACTCTGCTGACCGCAATCACTAATCCTATCACACACACTAGAAATAGCCGTGGATTGCTCCTAACGCTCCCTATGCAACTCGGCACAGCCTAAGGAACTAGCTAGCCCTGAAGATAGAAAAATAAAGCCTACCTTGCCTCAGAGAAATTCCCCAAAGGAAAAGGCAGCCCCCCCACATATAATGACTGTGAGTAAAGATGAAAATACAAACACAGAGATTAAATAGATTTAGCAAAGCGAGGCCCGACTTACTGAACAGACTGAGGATAGGAAAGGTTGCTTTGCGGTCAGCACAAAAACCTACAAAAAGACCACGCAGAGGGCGCAAAAAGACCCTCCGCACCGACTCACGGTGCGGAGGCGCTCCCTCTGCGTCCCAGAGCTTCCAGCAAGCAAGACAACAATTAAAATAGCAAGCTGGACAGAAAAATAGCAAACCAAAGAAAAACTAGCAGGAACTTAGCTTCAGCTGGGAAGACAGGTCACAAGAACGATCCAGGAGTGAACTAGACCAATACTGGAACATTGACAGGTGGCATGGAGCAAAGATCTAAGTGGAGTTAAATAGAGCAGCCAGCTAACGAATTAACCTCGTCACCTGTGGAAGGAAACTCAGAAACACCCACCAGAGGAAGTCCATGGACAGAACCAGCCGAAGTACCATTCATGACCACAGGAGGGAGCCCGACAACAGAATTCACAACACCTGTCATCGACTACACGACCATTAGCCATCCTACAAGTATAATACACTCCATATAGTATAATACACTCCCTATAGTCCTCCACATACAGTAGTATAATACACTTCTCACAGTCCTCCATGTAGTCCTCCTATAAATGCGCTCCCCATTGTATAATGCGCCCCATTGTCCATCATATAATGCATTTCCCATAATCCTCAATACAGTATTATGTGTCACGGTCACCGATACCTACCTGTCCGGCCGGCGCGCTCCCAACGTCCCTCCTTCCTCTTCTCGGTCCGGCTTCTCTGCTTCTCAGCGCATCGGCGGTCGGCGCATGCGCCCTAGGGTCTCCTCCGCCGCTCTGCCTTCTGGGAGGTTGTGACCTTGTGGCTCCGCCTCCAATATGGCGGCGCCCACCGGGTATTTCTGTTTGGCGCTTCCTCAGGTAAGCGCCTGCGTATCATCGTTGTATCGGATCTCTTGTTCCGGCGTTGTTATTCGGGCCCATCCTTAGTATAGCTTCCTGAGCCCCGTACCTTCCGAGCTTTCGGTTCCCCTGTTTGCCCCCGCTCTCTTCTGACTCCTGCTCCAGCCTTCTGCTAACATTTGTGTTTTCATTTAAGGCTCTCCGCCTCGTCATCCCCAGCGTTCCTGTTCCTCTGCTTCTTCCAGTCGTCCCTTTGGCTCCGGCAGTTGCGGTTCCATCCTCCTTGGACCTGCTCCTAACACTCCCTGTATAGGGGGTGCATCCACCAGGTTTGCTCACCCAAGGGGGCTCTGGGACCACGACCCAGAGGGTCCACTTTTGGGTTTACCTTGTCTCTCTGTCTCATCCCTGTGTAGCGTGATAGTCTCTCTCTCTGTCTCATCCCTGAGTAGCGTGATAGTATACGCAGGCCATGGATCCCGCTGGAGCCTCTGCTAGAGAGAATTGCTTTTTCTTCGTGAAAATCAGTCCCGTATTATGGCTTTTATGAAGTCTATGGACTCTCGTTTGTCCTCACTTCAGTCTTCCGATCCCGGGAATGCCTCTTTGTTGCTTAGTTTGCAACAAGAACTGGCGCATCAGCGCAACACCCAAACGCAAATTTTGACTTACATGGCCGCTATTGATTCTCGCCTTCTCTCTCTGCAGACTCCTGTGCCTACTGCCGCTCCGGTCCCTGCTTCTCACGTACCTCCTCGTCTGGCCAAACCCCCACGCTATAACGGAGACCCCAAATTATGTCGGTGATTCTTAAATCAGTGTCGTCTTCACTTTGAGCTCTTGCCGTTTCAATACCCCACCGATCGGGCAAAAATAGCTTTCATAATTTCTCATCTTGAGGGGAATGCGTTGGCGTGGGTAAATCCTCCCTGGGAACGTGACGATCCACTGATGTCACACTTAGCTGATTTCCTTGAAACGTTCCGTCAAATTTTCGACGAACCCAGTCGTCTGGCCTCTACTACAGAGTCTCTATTCAGTTTACAACAGGGGACTCTATCTGTGGGTCAGTACGCCATTCCGTTCCGCACATTATCTTCTGACCTTGGGTGGAATAATGAGGCTTTGGTAGGGGCATTCTGGTGTGGACTATCTGGGCGCATTAAAGATGAGTTGGCGGGTCGAGATACTCCTGCCAATTTGGAGGATCTGATATCTTTGGCTACCCGTATTGATCTCCGATTTCAGGAACGTGCGCGTGAGAGAAGGATTCCTCATCCTTCCCTGCCATTATGTAGACCACCTAGTCCTAGACCCAGAGTATCTACCACCGAATCTGCGCCTGAGCCGATGCAAGTTGACCGGCTCAAGATATCTAAGCAACGGCGCCAGGAAAGATGCTCCCAGGGTCTATGTTTCTACTGTGGCAGTGCTTCCCATCTCCTCCGTGCTTGTCCTGATCGTCCGGAAAACTCCTCCGCCTAGGTCAGGTAAGAGAGGCCTCCCTAGGTGCATGTGATACCTCTCTACCTCTTACGCTTTCCGTCCTACTCCATGTCTCCAGTAAACGCTATTCTTCGCTTGCTTTTATTGACTCGGGTGCAGCTGGGAATTTTATCAGGCTAGAGGAGGTTGTTAGATTTTCTGTTCCCATTAGGACCCTAGAAAGCCCCCTTTTTCTTGCTTCGGTGGATGGCATGCCCTTGCAAGAGACTGTTACCCAGATCACACAGGTAGTAGAACTTCAAGTAGGGGTTTTACACAAAGAGAGAATTGCGTTTTACGTTTTAGCCAATATTTCCCATCCTGTGCTTTTAGGCTTACCATGGTTGCCAACCCATGAGCCCGCGTTAGATTGGCATAATGGCAATATACTTTCTTGGGGGGATTCCTGTCGTGCTCGGTGTCTGTTGTCGGTACGTCCTGTGGGTGACTCTTGCTCTTCCCTTGCTCTTCCTGGTCTGCCTTCTGCTTACTCTTCCTTCTCTGATGTCTTCAATAAGAGGGAAGCGGAGAATCTTCCTCCACATCGGTCCTATGACTGTCCCATAGACCTGGTTCCTGGTGCCATGCCTCCGCGAGGAAGAATCTACCCCCTCTCTCCTGCAGAGACTCAAGCCATGTCGGAGTACATTCAGGAGAACCTTGCTAAAGGCTTCATTCGGAAGTCCACCTCGCCAGCGGGAGCCGGTTTCTTTTTTGTCAAGAAAAAAGACGGTTCTCTTCGTCCATGCATAGACTATAGAGGGTTGAACAACATCACGGTAAAGAATAAATATCCATTACCTTTAATCTCTGAACTCTTTGACCGCTTAAGAGGAGCAAGAGTGCTCACTAAGTTGGATCTTCAAGGTGCTTATAACCTGGTTCGAATTCGTGCAGGGGATGAATGGAAGACCGCATTTAACACCCGTGACGGCCATTATGAGTACTTGGTGATGCCTTTTGGTCTCTGTAACGCTCCTGCTGTATTTCAAGAGTTCGTAAATGACGTCTTCAGAGATTGCCTATATATTAGTGTCGTAGTCTATCTAGACGACATACTCATCTCTCCGAATCTCTCCTCCCATCGACGTGACGTCCGTCTTGTTTTACAACGCCTCCGTGAGAATCATCTTTTTGCCAAGATCGAAAAATGTGTTTTCGAACAGTCAAGTTTACCTTTCCTGGGATATATTGTTTCTGATGTCAAACTGAAGATGGATCCAGCTAAGGTGTCTGCGGTTCTGGATTGGCCCCAACCAGTAGGAGTTAAAGCCATTCACCGTTTCCTCGCCTTCGCCAATTACTATAGGCAATTCATTCCACATTTTTCTTCGTTAACCAAGCCCATCTCAGCTCTCACTCGCAAAGGACTTGCTTCCACTGATTGGTCCTCGGAGGCGCAAAATGCATTTCTAACTTTGAAACAAAAATGTGCTGTAGCCCCGGTGCTTCATCGTCCTGATGCCAACAGACCCTTTGTTCTTGAAGTGGATGCATCTTCCGTGGGTGTCGGAGCAGTCCTCTTACAGAGGTCAGCTTCTGGACGTGTCGTTACGTGTGTTTTTTTCTCCAAATCATTTTCCTCTTCGGAACGTAATTACTCTATCGGTGACAAGGAACTGTTAGCCGTTAAGTTAGCCTTAGAGGAGTGGCGATATCTCGTCGAGGGGGCTGTTCATCCCTTCACTATATTTACAGACCATAAGAACCTAGCCTATGAGCAATCTGCACAAATACTTAATCCTCGACAGGCCAGATGGTCCCTGTTTTTTGGACGTTTTGATTTTGAACTCCATTTCCGTCCTGGTGACAAAAATGTCAGAGCTGATGCTCTCTCACGGTCCTCTCTACCTTTGGATGAAGTGGAGAGTCCTGCACATATTATTGATCCTGCCAGAGTCATTTCCGTTGCTCCTTTGGAAGTAATTACTCCGCCTCCCGGGAAGACCTTTGTGGCAAGCGAGGACAGAAGGAGAGCTCTGCTCTGGGGTCACTCTTCCAAATTTGCCGGGCACGCGGGAACCAAGAAGACACTTTCTCTTATAGCACGTCACTACTGGGGGCCATCCTTTCGTCAAGATATCCTGGATTACATTGCCTCGAGTCCCTCTTGTGCTAAGAATAAAGGCCCCTTCACATTAAGCGACGCTGCAGCGATACCGACAACGATCCAGATCGCTGCAGCGTCGCTGTTTGGTCGCTGGAGAGCTGTCACACAGACCGCTCTCCAGCGACCAACGATGCCGGTAACCAGGGTAAACATCGGGTAACTAAGCGCAGGGCCGCGCTTAGTAACCCGATGTTTACCCTGGTTACCATTCTAAAAGTAAAAAAAAACAAACACTACATACTTACCTACAGCCGTCTGTCCTCCAGCACTGTGCTCTGCTCTCCTCCTGTACTGGCTGTGTGAGCACAGCGGCCGGAAAGCAGAGCGGTGACGTCACCGCTCTGCTTTCCGGCTGACCGACGCTCACAGCCAGTACAGGAGGAGTGCAGAGCACAGCGCTGGAGGACAGACGGCTGTAGGTAAGTACGTAGTGTTTGTTTTTTTTTACTTTTAGAATGGTAACCAGGGTAAACATCGGGTTACTAAGCGCGGCCCTGCGCTTAGTTACCCGATGTTTACCCTGGTTACCAGTGAAGACATCGCTGGATCGGTGTCACACACGCCGATCCAGCGATGTCAGCAGGAGTCCAGCGACGAAATAAAGTTCTGGACTTTCTTCAGCGACCAACGATCTCCCAGCAGGGGCCTGATCGTTGGTCGCTGTCACACATAACGATTTTATTAACGATATCGTTGCTACGTCACAAAAAGCAACGATATCGTTAACAATATCGTTATGTGTGAAGGTACCTTAAGGTTCCTCGGCAATTACCTTCCGGACTCTTACATCCGCTTCCAGTACCTTCTTCCCCTTGGAGTGATATTGCCATGGACTTTATCACGGATCTCCCTCGCTACTCTTATTGCTCCGTTATTCTGGTGGTAGTGGATCGGTTTTCCAAAATGGCCCATTTCATACCCTTATCTGGATTGCCATCTGCTCCCGAATTGGCGAAGATCTTCATCTTTCGTATCTTCCGACTTCACGGCTTTCCTCGTCGTATCGTTTCGCATCGTGGAGTCCAGTTCACTGCTCGGTTTTGGAGAGCTCTGTGTGGCTTAATGAAGGTGACTTTAGATTTCTCCTCCGCCTATCATCCTCAGTCTAACGGCCAAGTGGAGCGTGTCAATCAGATTCTCACATCATATTTACGTCATTACTCCAATGCTCATCAAGATGATTGGGTTTCCTTGCTTCCATGGGCTGAATTCACCTATAACAATCACCCTTGTGAATCTTCTTCTAAATCTCCATTCTTTGTGGTTTATGGGCAACACCTTGGCATTCCTTTTCTCATTTCCTGCACTTCAGGCGTATCGGCGGCTGATTCTTTGTCCCAGGAGTTCTCAAATTTGGCAGGAGACTAAGGAGTCACTTCTTAAGGCTAGTGATCGTATGAAAAGGTATGCAGATAAGAGATGTCTAGATGCTCCTCCATATCAACCGGGGGATAAGGTTTGGCTCTCCTCTCGGTACATTAGGCTAAAAATCCCTTCTCATAAACTTGGTCCTCGCTACATTGGTCCCTTTGAAATCTCTAACCGAATCAATGATGTGGCATATAAGTTGAAATTACCTGCTTCTTTGCGTGTTCCTAATGCCTTTCATGTTTCGCTTCTTAAACCTGCCGTATTTAATCGTTTTCACTCATCTCCTTTTGTCCCTTCCTTCTCCTCTTCCGACGATCAATTTGAGGTGAGGGATATTTTAGCCCAAAAATCGGTTAAAGGTCGGACGTTATTTCTAATTGACTGGAAGGGTTTTGGTTCTGAGGAGAGATCATGGGAACCTCGAGAAAACATCAATGCACCCCATATTTTGAAGAGGTTTCTTTCCAGGTCTAAAAAGAGGGGGAGTAAGAAAGGGGGTACTGTCACGGTCACCGATACCTACCTGTCCGGCCGGCGCGCTCCCAACGTCCCTCCTTTCTCTTCTCGGTCCGGCTTCTCTGCTTCTCAGCGCGTCGGCGGCCGGCGCCTGCGCCCTAGGGTCTCCTCCGCCACTCTGCCTTCTGGGAGGTTGTGACCTGGTGGCTCCGCCTCCAATATGGTGGCGCCCACCGGGTATTTCTGTTCGGCGCTTCCTCAGGTAAGCGCCTGCGTATCATCGTTGTATCGGATCTCTTGTTCCGGCGTTGTTATTCGGGCCCATCCTTAGTATAGCTTCCTGAGCCCCGTACCTTCCGAGCTTTCGGTTCCCCTGTTTGCCCCCGCTCTCTTCTGACTCCTGCTCCAGCCTTCTGCTAACATTTGTGTTTTCCTTTTCAGCTCTCCGCCTCGTCATCCCCAGCGTTCCTGTTCCTCTGCTTCTTCGAGTCGTCCCTTCGGCTCCGGCAGTTGCGGTTCCATCCTCCTTGGGTCTGCTCCTAACACTCCCTGTATAGGGGGTGCATCCACTAAGTTTGCTCGCCCTAGGGGGCTCTGGAACCGCGACCCAGAGGGTCCACTTTTGGGTTTACCTCATCTCTCTGTCTCATCCCTGTGTAGCGTGATAGTCTCTCTCTGTCTCATCCCTGAGTAGCGTGATAGTATGCAGATCCCATATAGTATAATGTACTCCCAAATAGTTTGATAAGAGGATAATGAAGCCGCCATATAGTATAATGCATCCCATAGTCCTCGGTAGAGTATAATACAGCCTCCCTCAGAGTATAATGGAGCCTCCCTCACAGTATAATGAAGCCACCCCATAAAGTATAATGCAGTCACCCCATAGAATATGATGCAGCCACCCCATAGGGTATAACTGTAACACCAGCTTCCCACGATACTTACCCCATTTCCTATGCTTCCCGGGTCCCACGCCACATCTCGCCGGCACTTCTGGGTCCTCTTCCACGCTGGGGATCTCGCTCCTTGCGCATGCGTGCCAGGCCGCTTAGGTCGCGGTCATGCGCTCTCCCGGAAGCTTAATGCTGTCAGGTTGTTATGACCTGGAAGCACTGCCCTGTCTGGGCAGCAGCCACCGGGTATATTAGGCTGCTTCCTGCTAGAGGAAGCACCTGATTATTGTTAATGCCTACCGCTGAACCTTCTTTAGGTTCCGTTCTGGCGCTGTTCCTTTCTCAGGTCCCCTTGTACCTGTTTATGCACTATTTACCTTGTGTAATCTTATCCCGCCTTGTCCCTGTTTCCTTGCAGTGTCAGGATCCCTGTATTCCTGTCTGTGTCTGAACCCTGTGCTGCCTCCACAGTTCCTGGTCCTGGTATCCCATTCTTTCACCTCCTCCTTCCTGCCGTGTGTTCTGTGTTCCTGTCTGCACTTTCCCTGTTCCCTGTCACTCTCTCTATCATTCCGCAGTTCCGTTATCCTTTTCCCAGTCTCCTACGAGCCGCCACTTGGTACCATTGTTGTGGTATTTGACCCCCTGCGCCTGCCCCTGATGCTCCCTGTATAAGGGGTGGTTTCACTATGCCAGCTCAGTCACGAGGGCTTGGGTATCACGACCCCGAGGGTCCATTCTAGGATTTGTAACAGTATAATCAGGCCATGGACCCTGCTGGTGCCTCGTTTTCCGCTCAAAAAGAGTTGGCATATCTGCGAGAGAATCAGAACCGCATCATGTTGTTTATGCAGTCCATGGAGTCTCGTTTGTCCTCTGTGCAGGACTCTGACCCGGGTAATGCTACCCAGCTTGCTAGTCTCCAGCAAGAACTAGCACAGCAGCGCGGCACACACTCCTGCATGCTAAGTTATATGGCCTCTGTAGATGACAGTCTGTTTAGTCTGCTGCCACAGCTTCAGCGCAGGTTCTGCCCCGTGATCCCCATTCGGTTCCTGCACCTCATGCCTTGCCCTGTCTGGGGAAGCCACCCAGGTATAATGGCGATCCCAAACTGTGCAGAGGCTTTTTGAATCAGTGTCGTCTCCACTTCGAGCTGTTACCGCAGCAATAACCCACCTATCCGGCTAAGGTGGCTTTTGTGGTCTCACATTTGGAGGGGGAGGCCTTAGCTTGGGTGAATCTACTGTGGGAGCCTGATGATCCCATAGTCTCTGCTGCCCACTTTTCTGGAGACCTTCCGTAGAGTGTTCGATGAACCGGGTCATCTGGCCTCTACAACTGAGTCTCTCTTCAATCTCCACCAGGGTTCTCTTTTTGTTGGCCAATATGCCATTTGCTTCCGCACCTTGTCCGCTGAGTTGGGATGGAATAACAAAGCGCTGGTTGGAGCGTTCTTGTGGGGCCTGTCTGGCAGAATTAAGGATGAGCTCGCGGGCCAGGATACTCCTACTTCTCTGGAGGATCTTATCTCTCTTACCATGCGTATTTACTTGATGTTTCAGGAACGCTCTCGCGAATTGGCTCGGGAGAGAAGGCCCAACTGCCTGTCTTCTTCCGTCCATAGGCCACCCAGTCCACGACCCACTGTGTCCAGCTCTGCTACGACTCCTGAACCGATGCAGGTAGTTCGACTCAAAATGGCGGAACAGCGGCGTAAGGAGAGACTCTCACACGGGCTTTGCTTCTACTGCGGAAGTGCTTCCCATTTGCTCCATTCCTGTCCTGTGCGTCCGGGAAACTCCTCCACCTAGGACAGGTAAGAGAGGCCTCCCTAGGTGCATGTGATTCTTCTCTACCCCTAATCCTGTCTGTCCAGTTGTTTGTGGATTCCAAACGCTACTCTGAGGTGGCTTATGTGGATTCGGGCGCAGCAAGGAACTTCATTAGGCTTGAGGAGGTTGTTAAGTACCGGATCAAAACTAAGACCTTGGAGAATCCTCGGTTGATGGCCTCGGTGGATGGCAAACCCTTTTCTTCTGGGCCTACCATGGCTAAGGGCACATGAGCCAATCCTCGACTGGCGTACAGGAGGCATACTTCACTGAGGGCAGTTTTGCAAGGAACGATGTCTGCTGTCAGTCCGCCACTTGGTTCGTCGCGGTTCTCTCCTGCCACTGCTGGTTTACCACCCGCTTACTGGTCATTCGTGGATGTCTTTAAGAAGAAGGAAGCTGAGACCCTTACGCCGCATTGACCGTATGACTGCCCGATTGAGCTCCTCCCTGGCTCTGCTCATCCTGGGGGCAGGATCTATCCGCTATCTCCAGCTGAGACCTAAGCCATGTCAGAATGTATCCAGGAGAATTTAGGTAGGGGCTTTATTTGCAAGTCTTCCTCTTCCACAGGCGTGGGGTTTCTCTTTGTAAAGAAGAATGACGGCAGAGGTTTGAACAATATTACGGTCAAGAACAAATACCCACTGCAGCTTATCCTGGAGCTCTTTGATCGCTTGAGAGGGGCATGAATCTTCACCAATCTTGATTTCGGCGGGGCCTACAACTTGGTCCTTATCCGTGCCGGGGATGAGTGGAAGACCGCATTTAACACGCGGGATGAGCATTACGAATTTTTTTTATGCGCTTCAGCCTCTGCAATGCTCCTGCAGTGTTTCAGGAGTTTATCAACAACATCTTCGGGGATCTCTTATATTCCTGTGTTGTGGTGTACCTAGGCGACATTCTCATTTTTTCTCCGGGTCTGCCTACTCATAGACGGAACGTTCGTCAAGTCTTACTACGTCTGAGAGAGAACAGTCTCTATGCAAAGTTCGAGAAGTGTATTTTCGAGCAGACATCCTTACCATTTTTGGGGTACATCATCTCTGACTCTGGTCTAAAAATGGATCCCGAGAAGGTGTCTGCCATCCTCAACTGGCCGCGACCCTTCAGGATGAAGGCCATCCAAAGATTCCTTAGTTTCGCAAACTATTACAGACAGTTCATTCCCCATTTCTCCTCGTTATCCATGCATATCTCGTCTCTTATTCACAAGGGAGCTAATCCCAGTTGCTGGTCTACGGAGGCTGAGAATGCCTTTCTGACTCTGAAGCAAGCCTTTGCGAGAGTGCCGGTACTTCATCGTCAAGACGCCAGCAGGCCCTTTATTCTCGAGGTGGATGCTTCCTCCATGGGAGTTGGGGCTGTGCTCTCCCAGAAGTCTTCCTCTGGTCGACCAAACACTTGTGGATTCTTCTCCAAAGCGTTTTCCACTTCTGAGCGCAATTACTCCATCGGAGACAGAGAACTACTGGCCATAAAGTTGGCATTGGAGGAATGGCGATACCTCCTCGCAGGAGCAGTACATCCTCTCATAATTTTCACCAACCACAAAAATCTGGCTTACATTCAGTCTGCCCAGAGACTCAACCCCCAGCATGCCAGGTGGTCTCTGTTCTTCGCCACCTTTGACTTCATACATCACTGTCACACCACCTAATACTTACCTCTCCTGCCAACGCTGCTCCTCGCTCTCCTTCGTCTGAGTTCACTAGCGCTCGTCGCTTCAGCGGGCCACCCATGCGCAGATGCGCTCCTTTCACCGCTGGGGCTTCTGGGAGTTCGTGACCCGGTGGCCCCGCCCCAATATGGCGGCACCAATCAGGTATTTCTTCCCTGCGTCTACTCAGATAAGACGCCTTTGTATCTTTTGGTGTCGATGACTTTCTTGCTGGCGCTTCTTTAGGTTCTTCTGGCTCCTTGTCCCTGTTTCCTTCGCTGTGACTCTGCCTTGTCCCATTCTTATTGTTGCTGCCATTCTTTTCAGCTCCGTGTTCCCTGCTGTTCCTGCCAGCCCTATGTCTCTGCCATTCCTGCCAGCCCTGTGTCTCTGCCGATCCTGCCTGCCTTGTGTCACTGCCATTCCTGCCTGCCCTGTGTCACTGCCATTCCGGTCTGCCCTGTGTTCTCTGCTGTTCCTGCCTGCCATGTGTCACTGCCGTTCCTGCCAACCCTTTGTCTCAGTCAATCCGGTCTGCCCTGTGTTCCTTGCTGTTCCTGCCTGCCCTGTGTTCTCTGCCATTCCTGCCTGCCCTGTGTTCTCTGCTGTTCCTGCCAGTCCGGTGTCTCTGCCAATCCGACCAATCCTGTGTCTCTGCCGTTCCTGTCTGCTCTGTGTCTCTGCTACCTCAGTGGTCCTGTCTTTACCTTGTCCTCTCTTCTCCTTTGGCCTAGCCCTTAGTCGCCCTTTGGCTCCGGTAGTTGCGGTTTCATCCTCCTTGGGCCTGTTCAAACACTCCCTGTACAGGGGGTGGCTTCATCTGGTCCGCTCGTCCTCGGAGGCTCTGAAGCCGTGACCCAGAGGGTCCACTTCTCGGGTTTTCTCCACCAAATCCTGATAGTATACAAAGGCCATGGATCCCACTGGAGCTTCGGCTGCCCAGAAAGAGCTTGTTTTCTTGCGAGAAAATCAGACCCAGGTGATGTCCTTTATTTAATCTATGGACTCTCGTCTCTCCGCTCTTCAGTCCTCAGATCCGGTTAATGCCTCTCAGCTGGCCAATTTGCAACAAGAACTGGCTCAGCAGTGGGATACTCAGTCCCATATCCTAGGTTACATGGCATCTGTTGACAGCGTCTACTTTCTTTACAGTCAACCGCGTCTGTTCCTACTCCAGTTTTGACTCCTCATCCACCTCCCCATCTGGCCAAGCCTCCTCGATTTAATGGAGATCCCAAACTATGTCGGGGCTTTCTAAATCAATGCCGTCTCCCTGAGCTTCTCCCTCTGCAATACCCTACTGACCGGGCCAAGGTGGCGTTTATTATTTTGCATTTGGAAGGTGACGCCTTGGAATGGGTAAATCCTCTTTGGGAGCGTGATGACCCCATGGTCACTCGGTTGACTTCTTTTTTGGAGACTGTAAGGATTTCACTCACTCAGCTGCGACGGCTGACACTCAGGAGACGTGTTCCTTTAAAGTTCACTGGGTTTATTGCTTCATAAACCGTGTGGCAAATAACAGAAAGCAAAATGGGCCTTTGGTTCAGGCAAAGAAAAGCAAGTGTCCAGTTCACCCGGCTCAGTCCTTAAGCCGTAACACAATCAGGAGGGTTTCACCTCCACACATATCTGCTGTGTAAAGGATTAGCCGGTCTTATAAAGAGCTAACCCCACCCAGTAACCCATCACATGATTAGCCATGTGGTCTGACATTACCACAGGTCCTGAAACACATATACAAGATTATGTGCAAGAAAGGAATACTCCGGGCTACATTACAGCAATCAGGCACTTATGTGGCACATACCTCCCATCGACCACAAACCCTTTAGCCATGCTACATACCTCCCCCCTCTGCCTAAAGCCGTGGGGCTTGGCACTTTCTCCCACTAAACAAGGGATTCTCGATAGGGCATCCGCATTACCGTGCAGCTTTCCGGCCCGATGTTCCACATGGAAACTGAAGTCCTGCAGGGATAAGAACCAACGGGTGACCCTAGCATTTCTTCCTTTCGTTTCTCTCATCCACCTAAGCGGGGCATGGTCAGATACCAGTCTAAATTTACGTCCGAGCAGATAGTACCGCAATGTGTCCACTGCCCATTTTATGGCCAAGCACTCCTTCTCAACGACTGAGTAGTTCTTTTCAGATGAGGACAGCTTCCTACTCAGATAGAGAACAGGATGCTCCTCCCCATGTAGTTCTTGGGAAAGGACTGCTCCCACCCCAACATCTGAGGCATCTGTCTGAAGAATAAACTCTTTCTTGAAGTTTGGGGCCATCAGAACGGGTTGCTTACACAAAGCGTTTTTCATTTCTTGGAAGGCCGACTCTGTTTCTTCGGACCACTTAACCATTCCTGATTTTGTCCCTTTTAGCAGGTCAGTCAGAGGCGCAGCCATCGTGGCGAAGTTTGGGATGAACCTCCTGTAATATCCCACGATTCCCAGGAAGGCTTTAACTTGTTTCTTGGAAACTGGTTTTGGCCATGTTTGGATTGCCTCCACTTTATTGATTTGGGGTTTTATTTCTCCATGACCCACTATGTATCCAAGGTACTTAGCCTCTTCTTTACCCAAGGCACACTTCTTCGGGTTTATAGTAAATCCGGCCTCTCTTATAGCATCCAACACCGCTTGGACTTTCTCCAGATGACTCTCCCAGTCCGGGCTAAAGATGACGATATCATCTAGGTACGCAGCAGCGTAGGCCTTATGGGGTGCAAGGACTCTATCCATAGCCCTCTGGAAGGTCGCCGGAGCTCCCTGTAGGCCAAACGGCATCCGGGCATATTGGAAGCATCCATCAGGTGTCGAAAAGGCCGTCTTCTCCTTGGCTTCCTGTGCCATGGGGATCTGCCAATACCCCTTTGTCAAATCCAAGGTGGATATATATCTGGCGTGCCCAAGCCTTTCGATGAGCTCATCAATACGGGGCATGGGATAAGCGTCGAACTTGGAGACTTCATTCAACTTCCGATAGTCGTTGCAAAACCTCCACTCTCCATCAGGTTTTGGGACCAGGACAATTGGGCTCGACCAACCGCTCTTGGATTCCTCAATGACCCCAAGCCTCAACATACGCTCCACTTCCTTGGAGATAACTTCTCGACGAGCCTCAGGAATACGATAAGGTTTCACATTCACTCGCACATGTGGCTCTGTTAGGACCTCGTGCTCTATGACCTTCGTGTATCCTGGCAATTCTGAAAACAGGTCCCTGTTTTTCTGGAGTAACTCCCGGCACTGCTGTTTCTGGGTCTTTGATAGCGTCTCTGCTATAGTAACCGCTCCAACCTCACCTTCTGGGTTGCTTAACAATGATGGAGTTGCTGTCGGCTCTCTATCTTGCCATGGCTTGATGAGGTTGACATGGTAAACTTGGAATGGTTTCCGTCTTCCTGGTTGGTGAATTTTATAATTTACCTCACCAAGTTTCTCGACAACCTCATATGGCCCTTGCCATTTGGCCAAGAACTTGCTTTCCACCGTTGGAACTAACACAAGAACTCGGTCTCCCGGATTGAACTGCCTCACTCTTGCAGACCGGTTGTAGACCCTGGCTTGAGCTTCTTGTGCTTGGAGAAGGTGTTCTTTCACGATAGGCATCACCTTTGCAATCCTCTGCTGCATCAGGGCCACATGCTCAATGACGCTTCTGTGGGGTGTGACTTCGGCCTCCCAGGTTTCCTTGGCTATATCCAGGAGTCCTCGTGGATGTCGGCCATATAGAAGCTCAAACGGTGAGAACCCTGTGGAGGCCTGTGGAACTTCACGAATGGAAAACATCAGATAGGGTAAGAGACAATCTTAGTCTCTACCGTCTTTCTCTATAGCTTTTCTCAGCATGCTCTTTAGGGTCTTGTTAAACCTCTCAACAAGGCCATCTGACTGGGGATGGTACACCGAGGTCCTCAACTGGGAGATCTTCAGGGCTTTGCATAACTCCCTCATCACCTTGCTCATGAAAGGTGTACCCTGGTCAGTCAGGATCTCCTTTGGCAGACCTGTCCGGGAAAAGACATGGACCAACTCGCGGGCTATGCTTTTTGAGGAAGAATTTCTCAAGGGAATTGCCTCAGGATAGCGTGTGGCATAGTCCAGGATGACTAATATATACTGATGGCCCCGAGCTGATTTAACTAAGGGACCGACCAAGTCCATGGCAATTCTCTCGAACGGTACCTCAATAATGGGCAGTGGCACAAGGGGGTTCCGGAAATGAGGAGTAGGAGCAGTTAGCTGACATGTAGGGCAGGATCTGCAATAGTTCACTATTTCCCGGTGACACCCAGGCCAATAGAACCTCTGCACAACCCGTTCCTGCGTTTTTTCCACCCCCAGGTGTCCACCCAAGATGTGTGAATGGGCCATGTCCAACACTTTCCGTCTATACGGACCCGGCACTATCAACTGCTCTATCAACTCCTCCCGTATTTTCGTGACACGGTACAACAACTCCCCCCTCAACAGAAAATGGGGAAATCTTGTGTCTGCCCCCGGCTCCTGTACCACCCCGTCAATAACTGTGACATTATTAAAGGCTTCCCTCAGAGTGGGGTCCCTATGTTGGGCAGTCCCAAAATTTTCACCGGTAACTTCTAACTCCAGAATGTCAGATGTAGGGGATACTTCCTCCTCATCCCCAACCAGAACACAAAAAGGAAAACTGTCTGCCTCTGGGTGTGGCGATACCCTTCCAGGGTTCACTGGTTCCCTGCCAGGGAGCTCAGAACCATTTCCCCACAAATCCCAAAACAAACAGAAATCCCGGCCAATAATTATAGGGTGCAACAAGTCCTGAACCACGCCGACTATGTGGGACTCAGTGCCACATGCCGTTTCAATGTCCACCCTGGCCATAGGGTAGTCCCTTGCATCACCATGTATGCACCGCACTCCGACCTTCTTTCCTGGGAGCAGGTGGAGAGGAAAAGTGGCCCTCACCAGGGTCACTAGGCTCCCCGAGTCTAACAGTGCCGTTACTGCTCGACCGTTCACCTTTACGGGACACGCTTGAGGTCCCTCGTTGGATGGAGAGTTCACACTACAGGCTGGATACGCATAGTATGAACAACGGCGTCCCATGCTGCAGTCCATCTGCTCAGTGGTATGGGAACAACGGGCAGCTATATGTCCTGGCTTGTGGCACCTCCAACAAATAATATCACCCGTGGGGACCTTGGGCACCACCTCCCCCGCCCTTTGTGACCTTGGACGCACCACCCCTTTTTGGGACTCAGCTGCCTTCTGGGATCCCCAGTACGGCATGGGCTGCCTCCCGAAGGAGCCTTCCAACCCTTGGTATCTCTCAACCAGTCCAATCAGCTCGTCGGCATTCTGGGGATCACCCTGGGCAACCCAAGACTGTATAGGCCTCGGGAGGGAATGGACAAACCGATCCATCATCACCCGTTCTACCATCTGTGCAGGCGCAGAGGATTCTGGCTGCAGCCATTTCTGGACCAGGTGCAACAGATCAAACATTTGGGAACGAGGTGGTTTGTCCCGGTGATAGCCCCAGGAGTGAACTCGCTGTGCCCTGACAGTCAGTGTCACCCCCAAACGTGCGAGAATCTCGGCTTTCAATTTGTGATACTCTTTGGCATCCTGCAAGGTCAAATCATAGTACGCCTTCTGGGGTTCTCCCGTCAGGTATGGCGCAAGTACCTCTGCCCACTGCTCTGGAGGAAGTTTTTCCCTCTCAGCGACCCTCTCAAACACCGTCAGGAAGGCCTCAACATCATCCCCGGGAGTCATTTTCTGCAACGCGCGTCTTACCGTTTTCCGGACGTGGGTGTCATCAGCCAAACCTGGGGTTGGGGAGCTCGCCTTGCCCTGGATGGCGGTTGCCAGAAGCTGCATCTGCTGCTGATGCTCCTGCTGGCTCTGCTGCATCTGCTGCCGTTGCTCCTGCTGGCTCTGCTGCATCTGCTGCTGGCTCTGTTGTAACTGCTGCCGTTGCTCCTGCTGGCTTTGTTGCATCTGCTGCCGTTGCTCCTGCTGGCTCTGTTGTATCTGCTGCATCAACAGCCTGTTGGTCTCTTGCTGCCTTTGCTCCTGCTGGCTCTGCCTTTTCTCCTGCTGTGACTGCATCTGGACCAATTGTTTCAGCAGGTCCTCCATTTTCTCCGGCAATGCTTGCTGGCTTGCAACAGCCTTGACCCAGGACATTCAAAATAAACTCACGTCTCCGCTGGGAACGCTGCTCGCACGTCTCCACCAATTGTAAGGATTTCACTCACTCAGCTGCGACGGCTGACACTCAGGAGACGTGTTCCTTTAAAGTTCACTGGGTTTATTGCTTCATAAACCGTGTGGCAAATAACAGAAAGCAAAATGGGCCTTTGGTTCAGGCAAAGAAAAGCAAGTGTCCAGTTCACCCGGCTCAGTCCTTAAGCCGTAACACAATCAGGAGGGTTTCACCTCCACACATATCTGCTGTGTAAAGGATTAGCCGGTCTTATAAAGAGCTAACCCCACCCAGTAACCCATCACATGATTAGCCATGTGGTCTGACATTACCACAGGTCCTGAAACACATATACAAGATTATGTGCAAGAAAGGAATACTCCGGGCTACATTACAGCAATCAGGCACTTATGTGGCACATACCTCCCATCGACCACAAACCCTTTAGCCATGCTACAAGACGTTTCGTCGAGAATTCAATGAATCGGGTCGCCTGGCCCCTACTACTGAGTCTTTGTTCAATTTACAGCAGGGGTCCTTAACTGTAGGGCAATACGCTATTCAGTTTTGGACCTTATCTTCTGACTTAGGTTGGAATAATGAAGCGTTAATAGGGGTTTTCTGGCAGGGGCTATCCAGTCGTATTAAGGATGAATTGGCTGGTCGAGGTACTCCAACTACTTTGGAAGATTTAATTGCTTTGGCCACTCGTATAGACCTTCGCTTTCAAGAGCGAGCTCGTGAGAGATTTCCTCATCCTCCTGCATCTTCTCGTAGACCTCCCAGTCCACATCTCAGGGTCTCTGCTTCTGTATCGGCCCCAGAGCCGATGAAAGTTGATCGCCTCAAACTTTCTGAACAACGTCGCAAGGAGAGATGCACCCAGGGTCTCTGTTTTTACTGTGGAAGCTTCTCCCATCTTCTCCGAGCCTGTCCAGATCGTCCGGAAAACTCCTCCGCCTAGGACAGGTGAGAGAGGCATCCCTAGGTGCATGTGAAACCTCTCTACCTCTCACTCTGTCTGTCTTGTTGCATGTACATGATAAATGTTTTTCTTTAGAGGCCTATGTAGACTCAGGCGCTGCGGGAAATTTTATTATGGTAGAGGAGGTTATTAAATTTTCTGTCCCTCTTAGGACTTTAGAAAATCCCCTCTTTCTTGCTTCTGTCGACAGTAAGCCCCTGCAAGAGACCATAACCCAAGTCACGCAGTTGGTAGAGCTTCAGGTAGGGGATCTTCATAGGGAGAGAATTACGTGTTTTGTTTTAGCCAATATCTCCCATCCTATTCTTGGTCTTCCATGGTTGCGGATCTATGAACCCTTCTTAGATTGGCATAAGGGTGATATTTTACGTTGGGGATATTCCTGTCAGAGTCATTGTGTGCTGCCGGTGCGTCCCTTTGGCTCCGGCAGTTGTGGTTTCATCCTCCTTGTTCCAAACACTCCCTGTACAGGGGGTGGCTTCAAATGGTCTGCTCGTCCTTGGAGGCTCTGAAGCCGCGACCCAGAGGGTCCACTTCTCGGGTTTTCTACCCCAAATCCTGATAATCACTTCCAACAAGGCGATAAGAATGTCAAAGCTGATGCACTGTCAAGGTCCTTCCAGTCGGCCGATGTAGAAGAATATCCATCTCCCATTATCGATCCTTCCAAAATCTGGTCATGCTGGAGCTAAGAAGGCTCTCTCCCTTATCTATCGCCAATATTGGTGGCCCTCTCTTCGTCAGGACATCAAAGATTTTACAGTGTCTTGTCCATCCTGCACCAAGAACAAGGTTCTGAGACAACTACCCTCCTGGGTTCTGCATCCTCTTCCTGTACCTTCGGCTCCTTGGCATATAGCTATAGATTTTATCACCGACCTTCCCCGCTCCGTGGGCTGCACAGTAATTCTGGTGGTTGTGGATAATTTCTCTAAAAAGGCCTACTTCGTCCTGCTACCTGGCTTGCCTTCGGCTCCCGAGTTGGCAAGAATTTTTATTTGTCACGTCTTCCAAATCCATGGATTTCTGCAACACATCGTGTCAGACAGAGGAGTCCAATTCACCTCCCTGTTCTAAAGAGCTCTCTGAAAACTTATGAACGCAACTCTGGACTTCTCCTCTGCCTATCATCCCCAGTCCAATGGTCATGTGGAACGAATTAGCCAAGTCTTAACTTCCTATCTCCGACGTTTTTCTAATGTCCACCAGGACGATTGGGCCAGTCTCCTTCCTTGGGCAGAGTTTGATATAACAATCACTCCAGTGAGTCTTCTGCCAAGTCTCCATTCTTCATAGTCTTTGGGCAGCATCCCAACCTGCCTCTTCCGGTCTCCCCTGTCTTGGGTGTTCCAGCAGCTGACTCTTTGTCTGGAATTCTCTAAAATCTGAGAGGAGTCCAAGAGTGCACTTGAAACGTCTTGTGACAGGATGAAGAGACATGTCGATAAGAGACTTTTGGACGTTCTGCCCTATCATCCCGGTGATAAAGTTTGGCTCTCGTCCAAATATATACGACTTAAAATCCCATCCTACAAATTTGATCCTCGCTAGATAGGTCACTTCGAAATCCTGGGATGAATCAACGATATAGCCTGCAAACTGAAATTGCCTGCCTTGCTCCATATTCCCAACATCTTCCATGTGTCTCTCCTTAAAGCTGTGGTACTCAATCGCTTTCACTCTTCACTTGGTCCCTCTCCTCCACCTGTTAGTACCGATAACGTCTTTGAGGTGAAGGATATACTTGCCATGAAAAAAGTTAGAGGAATAACCTTCTTGATTGATTGGAAGGGGTATGGTCCAGAGGAAAGTTCATGGGAATAACGGGAGAACATCCATGCACCCCGCGTCCTGAGATTTCTATCCAGCCTTAAGAAGGAGGGATGTAAGGGAGAGGGTACTGTAACACCAGCTGTCCCCGATACTTATCCCGCTTCCTCCGCTTCCCGGGTCCCGCGCCGCATCTTGCCTGCACTTCTATGTCTTCATCCATGCTGGGGTTCTCGCTCCTAGCGCATGCACGCCAGGCTGCTTAGGTCGCCGTCGCACGCTCTCCCGGCAGCTTAATTCTTTCTAGTTGTTATGACTCGGAAGCACTGCCCTGTCTGGGCAGCAGCCACCGGGTATATTAGGCTGCTTCCTGCTAGAGGAAGTGCCTGATTATTGTTAGTGCCTACCGCTGAGCCTTCTTTAGGTTCCGTTCTGACGCTGTCCCTTACTCAGGTCCCCTTGTACCTCTTTGTGCTCTATTTACCTTGCGTAGTCTTATCCTGCCTTCTCCCTGTTTCCTTGCAGTGTCCGGATCCCTGTATTCCTGTCTGTGTCTGAACCCTGTGCTGCCTCCACGATTCCTGATCCTCGTATCCCATTCCTTCATTTCCTCCTTCCAGTTGTGTGTTCTGTGTTCCTGTCTGCACCTTCCCTGTTCCCTGTTGCTCTCTGTCATTCTGCAGTTCCGTTATCCTTTTCCCAGTCTCCTACGAGCCGCCCCTTGGTACCGGCTGTCGTGGTATTTGACCCCCTGGGCCTGCCCCTGATACTCCCTGTATAGGGGTGGTTTCACTAGGCTAGCTCACTCAGAAGGGCTTGGGTATCACGACCCCGAGGGTCCACTCTAGGATTAGTAACAACAACGCAGCCACCCCATAGATTATAACGTTGCTACTCCAAAGACTATAATGCAGCCACCCCATATAGTATAATGCACTTTTTTGGAGTCTCATAAACCACCAAAATGTCACAGGAAGCACATAATACTATATGAATGACTAATTGAATACAGTTTTATGTACCATCAAAATGTAACAGAGAGCACATAATACTTTATGGATGGCTATTTGAATACAGACAAATTTTTCAATGCTTTTTTGCAGTCTCATATACTACCGAAATTTATCAGAAAACACTTAATACCGTATGGATGACTAACTGAATCCATACAAATTTTTCAGTGCTTTTTTGGAGTCTTGTATACCACAGAGATTTAACAGAAATCGCCTACTACTGAATGGATGACTAATTGAATCCAGGAAAGAAATATATCTTGGTATCGTGTTAGCCAGTAGATAGAAAAATATTTAGAATTGAGAGTCCTCAGTGGTTGATACCTTTTAATGGCTAACTGAAAAGATGGTAACTAATTGCAAGCTTTCGAGACTACACAGGTCTCTTCATCAGGCAAAGACTAAAACAAATTCTGAAGAATCACATATTTTTGCACAACATGGCATAGAAAAAAAAAAAAGGGAAAAACCATGGATAAGACAGGTGACATGAATCAGAATTACCATGGGTGATAAACAGTTACGTCCATAAATATTGGGCCAATTCTTAGATAAGTAAAGTATAAGTTTTTACATCAACTAAGGAACTTGCCCATCAGACCATGTGGGGTCATCACAACAGAGACCCAAATCACAGGACAATAAAACAATCCTTATCTAAGAATTGGCCCAATATTTATGGACGTAACTGTTTATCACCCATGGTAATTCTGCTTCATGTCACCTGTCTTATCCATGGTTTTTCCCTTTTTTTTTTCTATGCCATGTTGTGCATAAATATGTGATCAGAATTTGTTTTAGTCTTTGCCTGATGAAGAGACCTGTGTTGTGAATTCTGTTGTCGGACTCCCTCCTGTGGTCGTGAATGGTACTTCGGCGGGTTCTGTTTATGGGCTCCCTCTGGTGGCTATGAGTGAAGCTGCTGCTTCTGAGGTTCCTTACACAGGTGACGTGGTTTATCCTTTGGTTGGCTGCTCTATTTAACTCCTCTCAGATCGTTACTCCATGCCAGCTGTCAATGTTTTTGCATTGGTTTAGTTCGCTCCTGGATCTCTCTGGTGACCTGCCTTCTCCTGTAGAAGCTAAGTTCCTGATAGTCATTATTTGTTCACTGTTTTCTTGTCCAGCTGGTTTTCATGATTTTGTCTTGCTAGCTGGAAGCTCTGGGATGCAGAGTGGTCCCTCCGCGACGTGAGTCGGTGCGGAGGTCCTTTTTGCACACTCTGCGTGGTCTTTTGTAGGTTTTTGTGCTGATCGCAAAGTTACCTTTCCTATCCTCTGTCTATTTAGTAAGTCTGGCCTCCCTTTGCTGAAACCTGTTTCATCTCTGTGTTTGTGACTTTCATCTTTACTCACAGACAATATATGTTGGGGGCTTCCTTTACCTTTGGGGAATTTCTCTGAGGCAAGGTAGGCTTTATTTTCTATCTCTAGGGCTAGATAGTTCTTAGGCTGTGACGAGGCACCTAGGTCTGGTCAGGAGCGCTCCACGGCTATTTCTAGTGTGTGTGATAGGATTAGGGCTTGCGGTCAGCAGAGCTCCCACATCCCAGAGCTCGTCCTGTATGAGGTTTAACTATCAGGTCATTCCGGGTGCTCCTAACCACCAGGTCATAACAGTACAGCTGGCCCAAAGTATTAATGCATCTCAATAGAGGGAACTTCTGAGACCATTTTTTTTTCTTTGCACTGTGTTTTGTCTTTCTTTTCCCCTAGGCCTTTGGGTGGTTCAGGACACAGGTGTAGATATGGACATTCAAGGTCTGTCCTCTTGTTTGGATCATCTCACTGCAAGGGTACAAAACATTCAAGATTTTGTGGTTCAGAATCCTATGTTAGAGCCTAGAATTCCTATTCCTGACTTATTTTCTGGGGATAAATCTAGGTTCTTGAATTTCAAAAATAATTGTAAACTGTTTCTAGCATTGAAACCCCGCTCCTCTGGTGACCCTGTTCAACAGGTAAAAATCATTATTTCTTTGTTGCGTGGTGACCCTCAAGACTGGGCATTTTCCCTTGCGCCAGGAGATCCTGCATTGCGTGATGTTGATGCGTTTTTTCTGGCGCTTGGATTGCTTTATGATGAACCAAATTCAGTGGATCAGGCAGAGAAAATCTTGCTGGCTTTGTGCCAGGGTCAGGATGAAGCGGAGGTGTACTGTCAGAAGTTTAGAAAGTGGTCTGTGCTTACTCAGTGGAATGAATGTGCCCTGGCGGCAATTTTCAGAAAGGGTCTTTCTGAAGCCCTTAAGGATGTCATGGTGGGATTTCCCACGCCTGCTGGTCTGAATGAGTCTATGTCTTTGGCCATTCAGATCGATCGGCGCATGCGTGAGCGCAAAGCTGTGCACCATCTGGCGGTATTCTCTGAGCATAGGCCTGAGCCTATGCAGTGTGATAGGACTTTGACCAGAGCTGAAGGGCAAGAACGCAGACGTCGGAATGGGCTGTGTTTTTACTGTGGTGAATCCACTCATGCTATCTCCGATTGTCCTAAGCGCACTAAGCGGTTCGCTAGGTCTGCCATCATTGGTACGGTACAGTCTAAATTTCTTTTGTCCGTTACTCTGATTTGCTCTCTGTCGTCCTATTCTGTAATGGCATTTGTGGATTCAGGCGCTGCCCTGAATTTGATGGACTTGGAGTTTGCCAGGCGCTGTGGTTTTTCTTGGAGCCCTTGCAGTGTCCTATTCCATTGAGAGGAATTGATGCCACGCCTTTGGCCAAGAATAAGCCTCAGTACTGGACTCAATTGACCATGTGCATGGCTCCTGCACATCAGGAGGATATTCGCTTTTTGGTGTTGCATAATCTGCATGATGTGGTCGTTTTGGGGTTGCCATGGCTACAGGTTCATAATCCAGTGTTGGATTGGAAATCTATGTCTGTTTCCAGCTGGGGTTGTCAGGGGGTACATGGTGATGTTCCATTGCTGTCAATTTCGCCTTCCACTCCTTCTGAAGTCCCTGAGTTTTTATCAGATTACCGGGATGTATTTGAAGAGGCCAAATCTGGTGCCCTACCTCCTCATAGGGATTGCAACTGTGCTATTAATTTGATTCCTGGTAGTAAGTTTCCTAAGGGCCGTCTGTTTAATTTATCTTTACCAGAGCACGCCGCTATGCGGAGCTATATAAAGGAATCCTTGGAGAAGGGTCATATTCGTCCGTCGTCGTCACCATTGGGAGCAGGGTTCTTTTTTGTGGCCAAGAAGGATGGTTCTTTGAGACCTTGTATTGATTACCGCCTTCTTAATAAGATCACAGTCAAATTTCAGTATCCTTTGCCGCTGCTGTCTGATTTATTCGCTCGGATTAAGGGGGCTAGTTGGTTCACCAAGATAGATCTTCGTGGTGCGTATAATCTTGTGCGAATTAAACAGGGTGATGAATGGAAAACGGCATTTAATACGCCCGAGGGCCATTTTGAGTACCTGGTTATGCCATTCGGGCTTTCTAATGCTCCATCTGTGTTTCAGTCCTTTATGCATGACATCTTCCGAGAGTACCTGGATAGATTCATGATTGTATATTTGGATGACATTTTGGTCTTTTCGGATGATTGGGAGTCTCATGTGAAGCAGGTCAGAATGGTGTTCCAGGTCCTTCGTGCTAATTCCTTGTTTGTGAAGGGGTCAAAGTGTCTTTTTGGAGTTCAGAAGGTTTCATTTTTGGGTTTCATTTTTCCCCTTCTACTATCGAGATGGACCCTGTAAAAGTTCAGGCCATTTACGATTGGACTCAGCCGACATCTGTGAAGAGCTTGCAGAAGTTCCTGGGCTTTGCTAATTTTTATCGTCGCTTCATCGCTAATTTTTCCAGTATTGCTAAACCGTTGACTGATTTGACTAAGAAAGGTGCTGATGTGATCAATTGGTCATCTGCGGCCGTAGAGGCTTTTCAGGAGTTGAAGCGTCGTTTTGCTTCTGCCCCTGTGTTGTGCCAGCCAGATGTTTCGCTCCCTTTTCAGGTTGAGGTTGATGCTTCTGAAATTGGAGCAGGGGCTGTTTTGTCACAAAGAAGTTCTGATGGCTCGGTGATGAAACCCTGTGCCTTCTTCTCTAGAAAATTCTCGCCTGCTGAGCGCAATTATGATGTGGGCAATCGGGAGTTGTTGGCCATGAAGTGGGCATTTGAGGAGTGGCGACATTGGCTTGAAGGAGCTAAACATCGCGTGGTGGTCTTGACGGATCACAAGAATTTGACTTATCTCGAGTCTGCCAAACGGTTGAATCCTAGACAGGCTCGATGGTCACTCTTTTTCTCCCGTTTTGATTTTGTGGTTTCATACCTTCCGGGATCTAAGAATGTGAAGGCTGACGCCCTGTCAAGGAGTTTTGTCCCTGACTCTCCGGGTGTTCCGGAGCCGGCAGGTATTCTTAAAGAAGGGGTAATTTTGTCTGCCATTTCCCCTGATTTGCGGCGTGTGCTGCAAAAGTTTCAGGCTGATAGACCTGACCGTTGTCCTACGGAGAAACTGTTTGTCCCTGATAGATGGACAAGTAGAGTTATCTCTGAGATTCATTGTTCAGTGTTGGCTGGTCATCCTGGAATCTTTGGTACCAGAGATTTGGTGGCTAGATCCTTTTGGTGGCCTTCTTTGTCACGGGATGTGCGTTCTTTTGTGTAGTCCTGTGGGACTTGTGCTCGGGCTAAAGGTACCGTCACACTAGACGATATCGCTAGCGATCCGTGACGTTGCAGCGTCCTCGCTAGCGATATCGTCCAGTGTGACAGGCAGCAGCGATCAGGCCCCTGCTGTGCTGTCGCTGGTCGAGGAAGAAAGTCCAGAACTTTATTTGGTCGCTGGACTCCCCGCAGACATCGCTGAATCGGCGTGTGTGACACCGATTCAGCGATGTCTTCACTGGTAACCAGGGTAAACATCGGGTAACTAAGCGCAGGGCCGCGCTTAGTAACCCGATGTTTACCCTGGTTACCATCCTAAAAGTAAAAAAAACAAACACTACATACTTACCTACAGCCGTCTGTCCTCCAGCGCTGTGCTCTGCCCTCCTCCTGTACCGGCTGTGAGTGTCGGTCAGCCGGAAAGCAGAGTGGTGACGTCACCGCTCTGCTTTCCGGCCGCTGTGCTCACACAGACAGTACAGGAGGAGTGCAGAGCACAGCGCTGGAGGACAGACGGCTGTAGGTAAGTATGTAGTGTTTGTTTTTTTTACTTTTAGGATGGTAACCAGGGTAAACATCGGGTTACTAAGCGCGGCCCTGCGCTTACTTACCCGATGTTTACCCTGGTTACCGGCATCGTTGGTCGCTGGAGAGCGGTCTGTGTGACAGCTCTCCAGCGACCAAACAGCGACGCTGCAGCGATCCGGATCGTTGTCGGTATCGCTGCAGCGTCGCTAAGTGTGACGGTACCTTAAGCCCTGCTGTTCTCGTGCCAGTGGGTTGCTTTTGCCCTTGCCGATCCCGAAGAGGCCCTGGATGCATATTTCCATGGATTTTATTTCTGATCTCCCTGTTTCTCAAAAGATGTCGGTCATTTGGGTGGTTTGTGATCGCTTTTCTAAGATGGACCATTTGGTACCCTCATCTAAAATTGCCTTCATCCTCTGATTTGGTGCCATTGTTTTTCCAGCATGTGGTTCGTTTGCATGGCATTCCAGAGAACATCATCTCGGACAGAGGTTCCCAGTTTGTTTCGAGGTTTTGGCGGTCCTTTTGCGCTAAGATGGGCATTGATTTGTCTTTTTCTTCGGCTTTCCATCCTCAGACTAATGGCCAAACCGAACGAACTAATCAGACTTTGGAGACATATCTGAGATGCTTTGTTTCTGCTGATCAGGATGATTGGGTGTCCTTCTTGCCTTTGGCTGAGTTCGCCCTTAATAATCGGGCCAGCTCGGCTACTTTAGTTTCTCCTTTTTTCTGTAATTCTGGTTTCCATCCTCGTTTCTCTTCAGGGCAGGTTGAGCCTTCGGACTGTCCTGGTGTGGATGCGGTGGTGGACAGGTTGCAGCAGATTTGGACTCATGTGGTGGACAATTTGACATTGTCCCAGGAGAAGGCTCAACGTTTCGCTAACCGCCGGCGTTGTGTTGGTCCCCGACTTCGTGTTGGGGATTTGGTTTGGTTGTCATCTCGTCACGTTCCTATGAAGGATTCCTCTCCTAAGTTTAAGCCTCGTTTCATTGGGCCATATAAGATTTCTGAAGTTCTTAATCCTGTGTCATTTCGTTTGGACCTTCCAGCTTCTTTTGCCATCCATAATGTGTTCCATAGGTCGTTGTTGCGGAGATACGTGGCGCCTATGGTTCCCTCCGTTGATCCTCCTGCCCCGGTGTTGGTCGAGGGGGAGTTGGAGTATGTGGTGGAGAAGATTTTGGATTCTCGTGTTTCGAGACGGAAACTCCAGTACCTGGTCAAGTGGAAGGGTTATGGTCAGGAAGATAATTCCTGGGTTTTTGCCTCTGATGTTCATGCTGCCGATCTTGTGCGTGCCTTTCATTTGGCTCATCCTGATCGGCCTGGGGGCTCTGGTGAGGGTTCGGTGACCCCTCCTCAAGGGGGGGGTACTGTTGTGAATTCTGTTGTCGGACTCCCTCCTGTGGTCGTGAATGGTACTTCGGCGGGTTCTGTTTATTGGCTCCCTCTGGTGGCTATGAGTGAAGCTGCTGCTTCTGAGGTTCCTTACACAGGTAACGTGGTTTATCCTTTGGTTGGCTGCTCTATTTAACTCCTCTCAGATCGTTACTCCATGCCAGCTGTCAATGTTTTTGCATTGGTTCAGTTCGCTCCTGGATCTCTCTGGTGACCTGCCTTCTCCTGCAGAAGCTTAGTTCCTGATAGTCATTATTTGTTCACTGTTTTCTTGTCCAGCTGGTTTTCATGATTTTGTCTTGCTAGCTGGAAGCTCTGGGATGCAGAATGGTCCCTCCGCACCGTAAGTCGGTGCGGAGGTCCTTTTTGCACACTCTGCGTGGTCTTTTGTAGGTTTTTGTGCTGATCGCAAAGTTACCTTTCCTATCCTCTGTCTATTTAGTAAGTCTGGCCTCCCTTTGCTGAAACCTGTTTCATCTCTGTGTTTGTGACTTTCATCTTTACTCACAGTCAATATATGTGGGGGGCTTCCTTTACCTTTGGGGAATTTCTCTGAGGCAAGGTAGGCTTTATTTTCTATCTCTAGGGCTAGATAGTTCTTAGGCTGTGACGAGGCGCCTAGGTCTGGTCAGGAGCGCTCCACGGCTATTTCTAGTGTGTGTGATAGGATTAGGGCTTGCGGTCAGCAGAGCTCCCACATCCCAGAGCTCGTCCTGTATGAGGTTTAACTATCAGGTCATTCCGGGTGCTCCTAACCACCAGGTCATAACAGACCTGTGTAGTCTCGAAAGCTTGCAATTTGTTACCATCTTTTCAGTTAGCCATTAAAAGGTATCAACCACTGAGGACTCTCAATTCTAAATATTTTTCTAATTGAATCCAAACATTTTACATGCCTTTTTGGAGTCTTATATACCACTGAAATTTAACAGGCAGCACCTACTACAGTGTACATGACTAATTGTCTTCAGACTGCATTTTATATCGCTTTTTTGGAGTCTTATGTACCACAAAAATGTAATAAAGAGAATTTAATGCTCTATGGATGACTAATTGAATACGGACACATTTTTCAAAGCTTTTTTGGAGTCTTCTATACCACTGAAATGTAACAGAAAGCACCTAATACTATATGTATGACTACTTGAATCCAGACCAATTTTTCAACACTTTGAGTTTTATTTAATACTGAAATTTAACAGAAAGCACCTAATACTGTATGGATGACTAATTGAATCCAAATTTTTAATTTTTTTTTGTAGTCTTATGTACCAATGAAATGTAATAGTGAGCACCTAATACTCTATGGATGATTAATTGAGTACGGACAAATTTCTCAATGCTGTTTTGGAGTAGTATATACCACTGAAATATCACAGAAAGCACCAAATGCTATATGGATGAGTAACTGAATACAGACAAATTTTTACTCGCTTTTTTGGAGTTTTATAAATAACTGAAATTTAACAGAAAGCACCTAATACTGTATGGATGACTAACTGAATCCAGACCAATTTTTTTAACTTTTTAAATGCTTCTTTGGAGTCTTATGTACCACCAAAATGTAACAGAGCACCTAATACTCTATGGAAGATTAACTGAATCTAGATAAATCTTTCCACACCTTTTTGGAGGTTTATGCAGCCCTGAAATGTAATAGATAGCACCAAATACTCTATAGATGACTAATTGAATGCAGACACATTTTTCAATGCTTTTTTGGAGTATTGTATACCTCAGAAATTTAACGGAAAGCACCTGATACTGTATAGATGACTAACTGAAACCAGAAACATTTTTAATACATACCATTATAACATTTTTATATACCACCAAAATGTCACAGAAAGCACCAAATACTATATGGATAACAAACTGAATACAGACAAATTTTTCATAACTTTTTTGGAGTCTTATATACTACCGAGATTTAACAGAGAGCATCTAATACTCTATAGATGAGTAATTTAATCCAAATTTTTCAACTCTTTTTTGGACTCTTATGTAACACCGAAATGTCACAGAAAGCACAAAGTATATGGATTACTAATTGAATACAGAGACATTTTTCAATGTTTTTTTGGACTGTTATATAACACCGAAATGTACCACAGAGCACGTAATAGTATATGGTAAGTAACTGAATACAGAAAATATTTTCAATGCTTTTTTGGACTATAATATAACACTGAAATATATCACAGACCACCTAATAGTATATGGATGAGTAATTGAATGCAGAAAAATGTTTCAACTCTTTGTGGTATATTTCTGTGTTATATAACTCTCCCAAAAAGCACCTTCTTTATTCATACTCTTGTAATTTGGAAAGGTGATAACTTTTAATGATGGGAATAACCAAGTAAGGGTCATAGTCCACACATTAAAAATGGAACCTTTTACACACTATTAATAAAGCTAGTAAATGTCAGTGGCAGGATCAGGATATTCCTCTGATACCCAGAGATGATTACATTGTCTTTTTCACCTGGAAGAGCACTAGTGCCTTCAAAAACAGTGATAGCCCACAGTCTTTAAATTGCACCCTACAAAACATATGTAGTGGCTCTAATGATTGCAGGAACTTGAAATTAGATTTATTTTATTTGATCTCAACCAGTTAACTTCAGACAATCTTAAAAAAAAAATCACACAGTAAGACAAGCAAGATTCTGCTGGGTTTAATAGGCATGAAAAAATAAAACATTTTGTTCACAAATACACAATAATGGAGAAGCCACAAGCATCCATTAACAGTAACATCATATAATGAGGTGGTATGTCAATCTGTCTACCCCTGGGTCAAGGAATAGTAACAGTGTATTTTAATGCAAATCTTTGTGAACTATCCTACTGCATGACATCGAGTAGAATAAAGTGAGACCCAGTATACCTAAGCAGTATTTTAAAACAATGATCTGTTATAATGAGACCACTAAGGACCATGACCCATGTGCTCCACTGAGACCTATGTAGGGATCCCATGTGTTACAGAAGAAATAATGCTATCGGTGCTCAAATAAGAAACACAGGGACTACAAATACCACAATGCATTGCATTATAGGACAGCAGTGGTGATCTAGGGTACACATTTCATGGGACAAATGTGAAGCCTTCAGTAGTATTAATTTGACTGAATAATCATACTTTCCATTAAGTCACTTTAGTAAACCTGCTCCTGAGTAAGTTCCTTGTGTCTATCATATCCGCACCCAGTTTGTACATAATGGGAAAGCAGCAGATGTCACAGTGTGAGGTAGGTATGGAGGGAATGGACAAAAGGTTTACCAATATAACCGCACATTGCCGCATCCCTCCCATTAATTGGCTAGTACTGGCTGCTTTATTAGGAATTTCTTCAAGATCTCATTTCTATGTGCTAAACTATAACTCACTGCCAGTCCCTAATGATGGAGTAGACAGAATTGCAATGTAACGGAAGTTAACTAGCTACAGAGAAAAACAAGGAAATCATCAAATTCAGTGGATGTATATCTAATGTGTATGGCTACCATAACCCGAAACCCAAAGTATGACTCCTTGAGTGTCAGTGACCTTCTAACACCTTGTTTTCATAATAATCATTTAATTAATGTATTAAGTAATCATCAGGATAAAATTATATGTATTTTCTTCCAGAGGCCGGCAGTGTCACTCCCCTGTTGTAGGTGTGATGCATACGGAGGAAAAAGAACAAGTTTCCCACAACTATGCAAAGCATACTTCAGAATAATATTAGGATCCAAAGGAATTCCTGCTCATGATCATTCTTTATGATATTATGTACTCTGTAGCTAAATGTTGTAATATTTATTATACATCTCTATACGTGTGCTGGGAATTAAGGCATTTTTTACATTATCTTTTAGTGCCCCGTTTCACTTGTGTGGATCCCCTGATGTCTCTTTGGGAGGTTGAGGTCGATCATAGCTGGATCATCTAAAATGTCACAATAAAGGTACTTCATGCATGAATTTTGACATTCAACATAAACCCTGTTTCTTGACACTTGTAACAGAGTTACAATACATAGTGAATTTCATAATGATTGGTGTCTTGGTGTAGCATTTCCGAACGCTACGTGAGGTTAGCGCTTTCTAAACTCCGAAACATGATGCCAGCATGATATGTGTTCCAAACAGTGCAAAGGAGGAGGATGGATGGGGAATGAAACCCCTCCCAATACAGGGACCCCCCATGACAGCAGACGGTCAGGTGCGTTGTAAAGTGAAGCTGACACTGTAGACCTACAGCCTCAGCAATATCAGCACATAAGATAGTTTATCAATTTACACATATGCAGCATATTTTAAAGTCTAGGCACACATTCAGCAACTTTTCATCAAATTGCAAAAATGAAGAAATGTCACAATTTCCTAACATTATGAGCAATGAAGCTCTTCTAGTTGTCTGTAGCAGTTTACACACATACACATGTATACGCACACATACACATGTATACGCACACATACATACCTTACACACACACCCACTAACTCTCTTACATCCTTCATGCATCCAACAATGTGAAGTTAGAGACCAATGCACTCAAGAAAACGGCACAACCAAAGTATCTATCCATATGAGGCAATAGGATTTAAAGATGGTAAAGGCAAAGTGAAAGGGGAAAAATAGATCTATACAAATATATAGAGTATATAAATGTATTTAAAAAAGCGGGTCTTGACACGTAAATATATTTTCCTTTAAATAATTCTCACTAAATACACCATATATCTATAGATCAGCTCATACATAGCTGTATTCATCTGGGTACCTCAATCTATATACAAGGATGGATCATTTTCAACTCGCAGAATTAAACTATTCTCATCTTACCGCATCATTTTACAATACAAGTAGATTTCCAACATGACTAAAAAAGACAATTTTGTGTCAATAATACATTGGACTACTTAGAGTAGGCTGGTCATAGACATAAGATCACTTACGTCCAATCCATGTATGACATCTATTTCCTTGACTCCACAATAAACATGTCTGTATTACTTGGAATGGTATTTCTCTGCTGAGAGTGGGGTAGGTGGAGTGTCGATATGTTAGCCGAACTCACAGATGTCACTAGAATTTACTGACCATCTAATGTGTATGGGGTGAGGGACACAAAACTTCCTCCTCGAAGATGAAAAAAAGATTTGATAAGCCTTTGTCAGAGATTACTGGCAGTTGTACATATTTTTGTCCCTACAGAAAAATATGCATACTCAGCTGAGAACATGCGCCTGGGAATAGAAACATGTTATATCAATTGTAAGAGAAGCTTTAATGGAATCTATCACCAAGCTATTACTGTCCCATCTGAGAGCTGCAATAGATAGGGTCAGAGTCCCTGATTCCAGTGATGTGTCACTTACCAGGCTGCTTGCTGTAATTTTGATGAAATTCCTGTTTTCTCTCCTTCTGATCTAACAGTTCTCTGAATGCTGAGCTCTGTATAGCCCCACACACATCACTGATTGGCAGCCATAGTGTACACAAAAAGCTGCCGATCAGTGGTGTGAGCAGTGTTATCTGGAGTCCATGAATATGCCTGACTACCTAGTGGCAGGTTTACTAATCCTGTAACGATGATCAACTTGGAAGCCTTGCTGCCGCTGTTGTATAATCCAGATTGATGTAGAAATTAAAATTACACGTAGGATAGATGTACACAAGATCTCATATCATTGCATAAACATAGTTTGTCCATATTCCACTTTTTAGAAGTCTTTGGCCACCTCTGTCAGTAGCTACTTGTAAAATCACAATATGTACATCTACATGACCATTATTACTGGGCTGCAGTAAGATAAGGATTATATTATGTACTTTTTATGCTTTATAGCTCTAAAATAGATTTTATTAAGTTATTTACATAGTTTTGATCTCCTTTATATATATTTATATACAGTATTTCTTATATATACTAGTAAATAATAAGACTGGTAAACATTTATTACAGATGTATAATTTGTGCACAATATGTAAATGATAAAGTAAAATTATCCAGTATTTTTTTACTGGCATTAACCCCTTCCCGACCTGTGACACAGCGTATGCGTCATGAAAGTCGGTGCCAATCCGACCTGTGACGCATATGCTGTGTCACAGAAAGATCGCGTCCCTGCAGATCGGGTGAAAGGGTTAACTCCCATTTCACCCGATCTGCAGGGACAGGGGGAGTGGTAGTTTAGCCCAGGGGGGGTGGCTTCACCCCCTCGTGGCTACGATCGCTCTGATTGGCTGTTGAAAGTGAAACTGCCAATCAGAGCGATTTGTAATATTTCACCCATTATAACGGGTGAAATATTACAATCCAGCCATGGCCGATGCTGCAATATCATCGGCCATGGCTGGAAATACTAGTGTGCCCCCACCCCACCCCACCGATCGCCCCCCCAGCCCCCCGATTTGGCCGGTACACTGCTCCGGCTCCCCTCCATCCAGTGCTCCGCTCCCCCCCGTGCTCTTGTCCGCTCCCCCCGTGCTCCAATCACCCCCCCGTGCTCCAATCACCCCCCCCTGCATTCAGATCCACCCCCCCGTGCTCCGTTCCACCCCCCCATGCTCCGTTCCAGCCCCCCCGTGCTCCGTTCCACGCCCCCGTGCTCCGTTCCACGCCTGCCGCGCTCCGATTCCCCCCCGTGCTCCGATCCCCCCCCCTGTGCTCCGATCCCCCCCCCCGTGGTCCCCCCCCACCCCATCATACTTACCGATCCAGCCAGGGTCCCGTCCGTCTTCTCCCTGGGCGCCGCCATCTTCCAAAATGGCGGGCGCATGCGCAGTGCGCCCGCCGAATCTGCCGGCCGGCAGATTCGTTCCAAAGTGCATTTTGATCACTGAGATAGATTATATCTCAGTGATCAAAATAAAAAAATAATACATGACCCCCCCCCCTTTGTCACCCCCATAGGTAGGGACAATAAAAAAATAAAGAAAATTTTTTTTTTCCACTAATGTTAGAATAGGGTTAGGGTTAGGGGTAGGGTTAGGGTTAGGGGTAGGGTTAGGGCTAGGGTTAGGGTTAGGGGTAGGGTTAGGGCTAGGGTTAGGGCTAGGGTTAGGGCTAGGGGTAGGGTTAGGGGTAGGGCTAGGGTTAGGGCTAGGGTTAGGGTTAGGGCTAGGGTTAGGGGTAGGGCTAGGGTTAGGGGTAGGGTTAGGGCTAGGGTTAGGGTTTCGGTATGTGCACACGTATTCTGGTCCTCTGCGGATTTTTCCGCTGCGGATTTGATAAATCCGCAGTGCTAAACCGCTGCGGATTTATGGCGGATTTACCGCGTTTTTTTCTGCGCATTTCACTGCGGTTTTACAATTGCGATTTTCTATTTGAGCAGTTGTAAAACCGCTGCGGAATCCGCACAAAGAAGTGACATGCTGCGGAATGTAAACCGCTGCGTTTCCGTGCAGTTTTTCCGCAGCATGTGTACAGCGATTTTTGTTTCCCGTAGGTTTACATTGAACTGTAAACTCATGGGAAACTGCTGCGGATCTGCAGCGTTTTCCGCAGCGTGTGCACATACCTTTAGAATTAGGCTATGTTCACACGGTGCGGATTTGGCTGCGGATTGGCCGCTGCGGATTCGCAGCAGTATTCCATCAGGTTTACAGTACCATGTAAACATATGAAAAACTAAATCCGCTGTGCCCATGGTGCAGAAAATACCGCGCGGAAACGCTGCGTTGTATTTTCCGCAGCATGTCAATTCTTTGTGCGGATTCCGCGGCTTTTTACACCTGTTCCTCAATAGGAATCCGCAGGTGAAATCCGCACAAAAAACACTGGAAATCCGCGGAAAATCCGCAGGTAAAACGCAGTGCCTTTTACCCGCGGATTTTTCAAAAATGGTGCGGAAATATCTCACACGAATCCGCAACGTGGGCACATAGCCTTAGGGTTAGGGTTGGAATTAGGGTTGTGGTTAGGGTTGTGATTAGGGTTATGGCTACAGTTGGGATTAGGGTTAGGGGTGTGGGGGGGTTAGTGTTGGAGGTAGAATTGAGGGGTTACCACTGTTTAGGCACATCAGGGGTCTCCAAACGCAACATGGCGCCACCATTGATTCCAGCCAATCTCGTATTCAAAAAGTCAAATGGTGCTCCCTCACTTCCGAGCCCTGAAGTGTGCCCAAACAGTGGTTTACCCCCACATATGGGGTATCAGTGTACTCAGGATAAACTGCGCAACAATTACTGGGGTCCAATTTCTCCTGTTACCCTTGTGAATCTAAAAAAATGCTTGCTAAAACATCATTTTTGAGGAAAGAAAAATGATTTTTTATTTTCACGGCTCTGCGTTGTAAACGTCTGTGAAGCACTTGGGGGTTCAAAGTGCTCACCACATATCTAGATAAGTTCCTTGGGGGGTCTAGTTTCTAAAATGTGGTCACTTGTGGGGGGTTTCTACTGTTTAGGCACACCAGGGGCTCTGCAAACGCAATGTGACGCCCGCAGACCATTCCATCAAAGTCTGCATTTCAAAAGTCACTACTTCCCTTCTGAGCCCCGACGTGTGCCCAAACAGTGGTTTACCCCCACACATGGGGTATCAGCGTACTCAGGAGAAACTGGACAACAACTATTGGGGTCCAATTTCTCCTGTTACCCTTGGGAAAATAAAAAATTCTGGGCTAAATAATTATTTTTGAGGAAAGAAAACGTATTTATTATTTTCACGGCTCTGCATTATAAACTTCTATGAAGCACTTGGGGGTTCAAAGTGCTCACCACACATCTAGATAAGTTCCTTTGGGGGTCTAGTTTCCAAAATGGGGTCACTTGTGAGGGGTTTCTACTGTTAAGCCACATCAGGGGCTCTGCAAACGCAACGTGACGCCCACAGAGCATTCCATCAAAGTCTGCATTTCAAAACGTCACTACTTCACTTCCGAGCCCCGGCATGTGCCCAAACAGTGATTTACCCCCACATATGGGGTATCAGCGTACTCAGGAGAAACTGGACAACAACTTTTGGGGTCAAATTTCTCCTGTTACCCTTGGGAAAATAAAAAATTGCAGGCTAAAAGATCATTTTTGAGAAAATAATTTTTTTTTTTTTTTCATGGCTCTGCGTTATAAACTTCTGTGAAGCACTTGGGGGTTCAAAGTCCTCACCACACATCTAGATTAGTTCCTTTGGGGGTCTAGTTTCCAAAATTGGGTCATTTCTGGGGGATCTCCAATGTTTAGGCACACAGGGGCTCTCCAAACGTGACATGGTGTCCGCTAATGATTGGAGCTAATTTTCCATTTAAAAAGCCAAATGGCATGCCATCCCTTCCGAGCCCTGCCGTGCGCCCAAACAGTGGTTTACCCCCACATATGGGGTATCAGCGTACTCAGGACAAACTGGACAACAATATTTGGGGTCCAATTTCTCCTATTATCCTTGGCAAAATAGGAAATTCCAGGCTAAAAAATCATTTTTGAGGAAAGAAAAATTATTTTTTATTTTCATGGCTCTGCGTTATAAACTTCTGTGAAGCACCTGGGGGTTTAAAGTGCTCAATGTGCATCTAGATAAGTTCCTTGGGGGGTCTAGTTTCCAAAATGGGGTCACTTGTGGGGGAGCTCCAATGTTTAGGCACACAGGGGCTCTCCAAACGCGACATGGTGTCCGCTAACAATTGGAGCTAATTTTCCATTCAAAAAGTCAAATGGCGCGCCTTCCCTTCCGAGCCCTGCCGAGTGCCCAAACAGTGGTTTACCCCCACATATGAGGTATCGGCGTACTCGGGAGAAATTGCCCAACAAATTTTATGATCCATTTTATCCTACTGCCCATGTGAAAATGAAAAAATTGAGGCGAAAAGAATTTTTTTGTGAAAAAAAAGTACTTTTTCATTTTTACAGATCAATTTGTGAAGCATCTGAGGGTTTAAAGTGCTCACTAGGCATCTAAATAAGTTCCTTGGGGGGTCTAGTTTCCAAAATGGGGTCACTTGTGGGGGAGCGCCAATGTTTAGGCACACAGGAGCTATCCAAACGCGACATGGTGTCCGCTAACGATGGAAATAATTTTTCATTCAAAAAGTCAAATGGCGCTCCTTCCCTTCCGAGCCTTACCATGTGCCCAAACAGTGGTTTACCCCCACATGTGAGGTATTGGTGTACTCAGGAGAAATTGCCCAACACATTTTAGGATCCATTTTATCCTGTTGCCCATGTGAAAATGAAAAAATTGAGGCTAAAAGAATTTTTTTGTGAAAAAAAAGTACTTTTTCATTTTTACGGATCAATTTGTGAAGCACCTGGGGGTTCAAAGTGCTCACTATGCATCTAGATAAGTTCCTTGGGGCGTCTAGTTTCCAAAATGGGGTCACGTGTGGGGGAGCTCCAATTTTTAGGCACACGGGTGCTCTCCAAACGTGACATGGTGTCCGCTAAAGAGTGGAGCCAATTTTTGATTCAAAAAGTCAAATGGCGCTCCTTCCCTTCCAAGCCCTGCCGTGCGCCCAAACAGTGGTTTACCCCCACATATGAGGTATCAGCGTACTCAGGACGAATTGGACAACAACTTTCGTGGTTCAGTTTCTCCTTTTACCATTGGGAAAATAAAAAAATTGTTGCTAAAAGATAATTTTTGTGACTAAAAAGTTAAATGTTCATTTTTTCCTTCCTTGTTGCTTCTGCTGCTGTGAAGCACCTGAAGGGTTAATAAACTTCTTGAATGTGGTTTTGAGTACCTTGAGGGGTGCAGTTTTTAGAATGGTGTCACTTTTGGGTATTTTCAGCCATATAGACCCCTCAAACTGACTTCAAATGTGAGGTGGTCCCTAAAAAAAATGGTTTTGTAAATTTCGTTGTAAAAATGACAAATCGCTGGTCAAATTTTAACCCTTATAACTTCCTAACAAAAAAAAATTTTGTTTCCAAAATTGTGCTGATGTAAAGTAAACATGTGGGAAATGTTATTTATTAACTATTTTGTGTCACATATCTCTCTGGTTTAACAGAATAAAAATTCAAAATGTGAAAATTGCGAAATTTTCAAAATTTTCGCCAAATTTCCGTTTTTATCACAAATAAACGCAGAATTTATTGACCTAAATTTACCACTAACATGAAGCCCAATATGTCACGAAAAAACAATCTCAGAACCGCTAGGATCCGTTGAAGCGTTCCTGAGTTATTACCTCATAAAGGGACACTGGTCAGAATTGCAAAAAACGGCAAGGTCTTTAAGGTCAAAATAGGCTGGGTCATGAAGGGGTTAATTACCATTATCGGTGAAGTAAAGGTCTGTATGTACAATGTGTGTTCTTTGTTTTCTTTCTTCTTATATATTCCTTTCCTTTGGTTAATACCATCTTTAATCTTTATAGCATTATATGGATGAACTGTATTTCGCAAAGCAGCATGCGCTCATTAAGCAAATATAGTAATACATGCCATGACGTCCATATTACATGCTTTTTCCAGTCATGAAGCTCACGCATCCTCCTGCTACTATTACACACTACATAAAATTTACACACTTAGTATTTTGCAACAATCAGAATTCGGCTAATTTAATATGCACTATTTTGCACACACAGTCAAAAACAATGAGAGCAATTTTACCCCTTCACCAATGAAAATGGTTTAAAGGAAGCCTGCCAGGTGCCCCATGCCATCATCATCCATATTCCCCATCATCCATATTCCTGTATTGTAACCAAGTGCTTGCTGTTTTTATCTTTCCGATTATCTATGGCAAAAACACTTCATAGGGTTTCAATATATAAACTAGCCAGAACTTGAAGGTGGAGCATCTATTTCCCCCAGCTAGTCAAGCCTTGGGTCCTGTAATCATGCCCCTCAGCGGGACTGAGGTCTTCTAGCCTTTCCGATCATATGTTCAGTGCAGCGAATCTTACATCTGTGCACAACGTCCTACACTGAAGATATGAGCGGGATAGTAAAGATGTCAGTCAAGCTGATGGCGGCATAATTACAGTACCTGAGGCTGAACCAGTCCCATCTGACATGTCCAGACTATTTTGTATTTAATGAAGAACACTATTAAAGTATTTTTGCCTCACAGAAATAGAGAGTTTTATAACATCAATCACATTATTAAAATACAGGAATAGGGCTTTGCCTGATGATGGTTGCAGTTTGGAGACCTTAAAAGACCTGACAGATTCCCTTTAATATTACCATCATAGGTGATATGCCAGGAGGTCCACGCATTCTGGCTTTGATGGCAGATCCCAGATCTGTTACATTGTAACAGTCTGGTTTTAGTAGAAATAGAAGGAACACATATAACCAATATTTGCGTGTCAAACATTTAAAATGACAGATCTTAACCAATGATGCCGTAACATAGATGCAGGAAAGAAACAATCCATATCTTCCCTTAATTTTCCAACACACAGATGACAAGCAACAATGGTCGGGTTACCACGTACTATTAAACCACTACAATCTGACATCTCATTATCTCTGCTAAACTGAGCCCCACTCTAGAAAATGTGAAATGGTTGACAAAATTCTGATAAAAGTGTAAAATAAAAAGTCCCCCTGATTTTCTGAGAATATGATATATCAGTTAGGTGGAATCAGACTAGTTTAAAGGGCTGTTTTCATCTTCTATTCTTCAGTAGCACTTGCGGCTTCCTGGTTCCTTGGGGCGTTTCGCTCCTGATCGGCAGTTCAGACCAGCAGTGTGGTAGCGCTTTTGGTCTGAACTGAGCGCTCTCCCATGCTGCTAGCACAGGTAGCTTTGTCTCTGCAGCTTGGGAAAACCTCAGGAACACCGAAACTGGTCAGATCCAGCACTCCGACCAGCCACAGAGAAGCACTAGCAGGCTGTAAAGCAGGGGGCCTCATTAACTAGGTAACCGGCCATTCTGAGACCTCAGGGGGGCTGGTAATCCAGGTAATGAGCTGTACAATTAAAAATCCCTCTGTTCTTGAGAAAAGAGAAGATTTGCAATAAGAGAAAAATTACAAAGTTGAGCTTTTTACAAGCACTTTGCAATTTTAACCAATAAGGCAATAAAACAATTGTGAAGGGGTTAAATTCATTCATTTTCACACCATAGCAGCAAACAACTTCAAGCTCTCACACAGCAAATCCAGCACAGAATTAGATCTTAATATGACGCAAAAATACCATTACTCTTATGTTGGTATTTCATCTCTGTCCTTTGTATTACTAGGGAATCCGAACATTTTGGTTTCATTTACAATAATAAGTAGGATAACAGAGGTAAAAGTGCCATGTATAGTTCAGGCTGTGATTTGTGTGAAGTTCTTTATTATAATTATGAGCAATTCCCTAATATGAGGTTTTTACTAGAATTGAGAATGTACGGTAATCTATCAAATTCAATATTAAACACTTGATTGGTTCTATACTGATGCCATTTTTTTAAAACTTTTTCCCCCCTATCCATTTATAATACACTTCAGTTGACACATCTGTAAATAATACTTGTATACACTTCCCAGTTCTGATGTCAGTATCTGATGGTTTTACAGAGGTAAGTAATGCTACATTGTAAGCACTACTTATGGTACTAACGGCGTGCACAAGCAGTCGGTCACAGGAAATCATATTGTACGCACTGCTTACTCTAAAACTTTTAACTGCACAAGCAGTCTGTCACAGATTACTACCATGTAGGCACTGCTTACTTTATAACTAACTGCACAAGCAGTCTGTCACAGATTACTACCATGTAGGCACTGCTTACTTTATAACTAACTGCACAAGCAGTCTGTCACAGATTACTACCATGTAGGCACTGCTTACTTTATAACTAACTGCACAAGCAGTCTGTTACAGATTACTACCATGTAGGCACTGCTTACTTTATAACTAACTGCACAAGCAGTCTGTCACAGATTACTACCATGTAGGCACTGCTTACTTTATAACTAACTGCACAAGCAGTCTGTCACAGATTACTACCATGTAGGCACTGCTTACTTTATAACTACCTGCACAAGCAGTCTGTCACAGATTACTACCATGTAGGCACTGCTTACTTTATAACTACCTGCACATGCAGTCTATCACGGATGGCTACAATGTAGGCACTGCTTACTTTATAACTACCTGCACAATCAGTCTATCACAGATTACTACCTTGTAGGCACTGCTTACTTTATAACTACCTGCACATGCAGTCTATCACAGATTACTACCATGTAGGCACTGCTTACTTTATAACTACCTGCACAAGCAGTCTGTCACAGATTACTACCTTGTAGGCACTGCTTACTTTATAACTACCTGCACATGCAGTCTATCACAGATTACTACCATGTAGGCACTGCTTACTTTATAACTACCTGCACAAGCAGTCTATCACAGATTACTACCATGTAGGCACTGCTTACTTTATAACTACCTGCACAAGCAGTCTATCACAGATTACTACCATGTAGGCACTGCTTACTTTATAACTACCTGCACAAGCAGTCTGTCACAGATTACTACCATGTAGGCACTGCTTACTTTATAACTACCTGCACAATCAGTCTGTCACAGAACACTGCATTGTAGGCACTGCTTACTTTTTCGGCACAAGCAGTCTATCACAGTGCCGCACAAGCAGCCTGTTACAGATTTCTATAATTTAGACATAAATTACCTAATAACTACCTGCGCAAGCAGTCTGTCACAGTTCACCACATTGTAGACCCTACTTGCTTTTCCTGTATAAGCAGTCTGTCACTGAGAACTACATTGTAAGCGCTAGTTACTCTACAACTTCCTTCATAAGCAGTCTGTTATAGAACGCTACATTGTAGGCACTGCTTACTTTATAGCTACCTGTACAAGCAGACTGTCACTAAACGCTACATTGTAATCGTTCTTACGCTATAGTTACTGGTACAAGCAGTCTATCACAGAATGCTACAATGCAGACATTACTTACTTTATAGCTACCTTCACAAGCAGTCATTCACAAAATGCTTTTGGAAGTTTTTCCTTCTATGGCTAGAACTGAACTAACAGGTAACGCTCCCTCTCTAAGAAGACTTTCTTCAGTAGCTGCAGTTTATGTTACACAGCCTTGTGCCTCAACAAATGCAAAACACAAAAAAATCTACACCTTAGATGATCCTGACCTTCTCTATAGAAATGATGAGGAGCTTTCATAACAATCAAATACTAAGTTGTGAACAGAATGCTCCCCCTGCTCTTCAAAAAGAGGCACTGCAGCAGCTGAAGTATGTGTTATATTGGTTAATCTGCATTTGTCCAGTATCCTTGTGATTTGTTATGATTGTGAAAACTCCTTGGCTATTTGTTCTTAGAGTATGTGCATTATGGCATCTTTTTTCAGGCAATAAAAAGAACAAACATATGCATTGCAATGAAAAAATGACTTGCTATGATAATGTTCAGCCTATTTGAACTTTTTTTAAAGAAGCGCTCCCACTAACATTTTTATTGTTTAAAAGTGTGTATGTGGATGTAATGTAGAGTGAATGTGTTACTATACAGTACTCACCTACTGCCGCTGTCTCCGGAGTCCAGAGCCGGTCTCTGACTCTTATGAATGACGTCGCCTCTCTGCTGACTCCTGGTCATGGAAGTGACTTTTACACAGTAAGCCTATGGAGCATCAGAACAAGGCTCCATAGGCTTTTATTGTAACAGCGACTTCCGGCTCACCCTTAGAGCATAAAGTAAGCACGGCAGGTCTCATTTTCAGTGACATCAGTGAGAAAACCAGAAAAATGGCCACGGACACTGAAGAGCAGTGGTAGGTGAGTACTGTATATTAACACACTCAAACTACATTACATGCACATACACACATTAAAACAATACAATTGTTAGTGGGAGCGCTTCTTTACGAGTGACTGTTCCATTCTTCTGATGGCTTTTGCTTGGAATCCTCTCACTATTTGTACATTCTTTAAAAAGAATGGTGGCAAAGCTACTGCAAAAAAATTCAGAGGAGACATAAAAAAGACACTTCTTGGAAAAACAGAGTTGGCCTTCCTGAAGCATCAGGGATGTCGGCATCTAAAAGACATCATGTGCACATACCTTATAACTTACTGTAAAGGTACAAACTCTTTCTTCTTTATAATGTGTTACATTCAATTTATATTAAAATGAATATTTATTTGTGGTAAAGGTTCCTCATTGCAAAGCTGAAGGCAAGGCAGGACTAAAAGCTATGAAAAGTTGACATACTAATACACATACACATATGTATGTGGAACATACACATGTATGTGGAGATGAGCAGCAACTGAGATGCCACTTGCTGCCAAAGAAACAGGGGATCACATACATAAAATCTACCCTGTCGATCCAAGTTTTCCTGACAGCAGTGAAAATTGTGGGATTGTCTGTCATCTCTCATTAAATTGAGGTTGACTCAACTGAAATTGATGGGATCTGCTGAATAAATTTATTGACTACAAAGTAGGGTTTATACTGTATAAAGCTAGATGGCTCATAGTCATCCGATTAAAGATTGCTGGACTAAGGGTGAATTTACACTGGTCAAACGTGACTGTTTAAATGACTGCCGATCAACTATGTGTAAGCTGATCGGCGGATGATTGCGGTAATAGCCTGTTTAGAGAAGTCAACCACACTTGCACTCAGATTGATAGTTAATACAATTGTGTGCGCATAGAACATTAATGTTGTCAGCAGCACATGTCTTGTTATTTAAGACCATGTGCTGCTGAAAACAATGATTTTTAAACAAACCTAAAATCCTTTCACCCAATCAATGTTTTGTGCCATTGTCAGGTGATTGGCGACCTATTTAAATAGGCCAGTAATCGGGAACGAGCATTTCCCTATTATTGGCCAGTGGAATTGTAGGCTAGCACTACATTATTTCCATGTTACAACAGTTTGGGGTGTAGTCTAGGTTGTTTCTGTTATCCTACTGACAACTAGGGCATTCTTCCCTGGCCATTAAGTGCTGCTTCGATCTTTGGCAGTGCTGTGTTACTCTTATGTCCTACATTATCATAATACTGTACAGACAAGCTAGCTGCATGTACTCTTGCAGATACATTCATTTACGGTCAATCTCGCAGCACACATACTATTTACCTTCACATTCACACTCTCATACACTTCATCACTCCACACAGCCCTCACAGATTGCCAAAGCTGTACGCACATCCACCCTTTTACCACACATCACAGTATTTTCCTGGGTTCATCAGGGTCCCTTTGGGACAGTTGAAATGTTCAGCAAAGTCCCTTGAATTTGACAGGGTCCCAATAACTCTAAATTTGGCTGGGCTATGAGGATCTGTAACTAACCCTTCATGGCTGCTCTCAGGGGTCCGCACAGAACACCAAACCTACAAAAGATAGTAAAATAGCTTAGTTTCAAGAAAATGACAGCAAAAACGCCTTGTCAGGGCTATCAGAGCAGCTCAGTGTGGACATCACCTGTGCAAATCCCACAAAGAAAAGCTGATGGTTGGTCAGTTTCACTGCTGGCAATCGCTTTTCTTCACCGTGTTTTTGTAACCAGGATTTGTAGGCCTGAAAAAAAAAAACAAATGAGCAAATCGAGAGCTAAACTTGAGGTTATGGACTACTTTATATTCAAAGTCTCCAAAAGTATACAATCCCCACCCTGTATTTTTTATATTTTTTATGCATTGAATCATAAATTATTTTTTTCTTTTTAATCTACGAAATATATGTTCCTTACCTTCATTATACACCCAACTGCTGAATGTCTAACTACTATCCACTCCATTGAAATTACACACATTGTATACATTATTAAATCGACCTCTGAAAACCTCAAGAGGCTGATGAACTTGCTTTAAAAATGGATTATACAGCTATTCGAAAGAGAATTTTCAAAGTTTTACTGCGTGAATTTAAAATGAGCATTTTATGAGTACAACTCTAGCTGAAATAAAAAAAAAAGGTCAATCAAATATCAAGATTATAAAGTCATTCTGTCATGGATTTTCAAGGCAACTACAAGAGCCTCATCAAGTCTAAGAGATTAGATCTGATTTAAGTCAGTATTTATTTGTTTCCTTATTGTAAGTCGATGTGTAACCTTTTGGAATGTCTTTGCCAAAATTGTATAGAAAAACAGCTATTTAAAATGTTCTATGATTCAAAGAGCAATATTAATAACTACTTAGATGGAGGCCAGATGCTATTGCATTGGGAGGGCAGTAATGTCACGATGGGGGCAGGCTTTTCAGCATTGAGAATCTCTCCCCCCATGTACTCACCCACCTATCCACTCTCTCTTTCCCCTTGTGCTGACTTCTCCCGTCTGTGCTCTCTTCATTGACCTGTCTACTCCATGTGTTATCCCCCTTGTCTGCTGTCTCTCTCCTTCCTGTGCTGTGTTCTCCCGTCAAAGACAATACGCACATTACAGCAGATCGCAGAGGATACATTTTGTGAGGTAAAATATTGTTTAAAAACAGTCAGTGAAATATTTTACCTGACAAAAGAAATCCTCTGAGATCCCCTGCTGTAATGTCAGTATTGTTTTTTGCTTCCTCCCCTACCCAGGAGATGTGGTATGCTCCATACACGGTCAGACACAGACAATTTTTAAAATGAAGTTTTGTTCATGTGACCAGCTTCCTCTGCCTGTAGACACGTCCCGCATCTGTCGCCAGGATCAGCCCAATGATTTACTGCGCCTGAGTGGAATTCACGCCTGGGCAGTAAATCAGACCACCTCCATCCTTGTGCAGACAGATAGCGGCGGTCAAATTAAAACTGCGCATGCGCTCCTCCTGTACAGAGAGGCGGCAGTCAGTGAATCATTCGTCTGATCCCAGCAGCAGTGTGTTCGCGATAGTGTTCCACTGGTGGTACCGCGCAAGAGGCAGCGTACTGCATATACAGTGTGTGTGTGTGTGTGTGGGCTGAAATTGCCCCTCTCGGCTTATACTCGAGTCATTCCCAGGGGTCGGCAGGGGAGGTGGAGCATCAGCTGTGTAATAATACGCACCTGCTCCTGGCGCAGTCCCTGGTTCCCCGGCATCGGCAGCTTCTTCCTGTAGTGAGCGGTCACATGGTACCGCTCATTACAGTAATGAATATGGACATATTCATTACTGTAATGAGCGGTACCATGTGACTGCTCACTAAAGGAAGAAGCTGCCGGCGCCGGGGAACCAGGGACTGCGCCAGGAGCAGGTGAGTATTACGCAGTGCGCGATATTCACCTGCTCCGCCGGCCGCCGCTGCATCTTCCACGTCCTCTGCACTGACGCTCAGGTCAGAGGGCGCGATGACGCGATAGTGCAGAGGACAGGGAAGACGCAGCGGCGGCCGGCGGCAGTGGAACGGGGAGCAGGTGAATATAGCAAGTGCCGGGGACCTGAGCACCGAGAGGTGAGTATGTGATTTTTTTTTTTTTTTTTAATCGCAGCAACAGCATATGGGGCAAATGTCTACATGGAGCATCTTATGGGGCATAATCAATGTTTGTGCAGCACTATATGGGGCTAATGTCTACATGGAGCATCTTATGGGGCCATTATCAACGTTTGTGCAGCATTATATGAGGCAAATGTCTGTATGGAGCATCTTATGGGGCTATAATCTGCATTTGTGCAGCATTATATGGGGCATATTTTATTATGGAGCATCTTATGGGGCCCATCATAAACTTTATGGAGCATTATATGGGGTTCCTGATTCAATATGGATATTCAAAAACACTTAACCTACTGATGTCTCAATTAATTTTACTTTTATTGGTATCTATTTTTATTTTTGAAATTTACCAGTAGCTGCTGCATTTTCCACCCTAGGCTTATACTCGAGTCATTAAGTTTTCCCAGTTTTTTGTGGCAAAATTAGGGGGGTCGGCTTATACTTGGGTCGGCTTATACTCGAGTATATACGGTATATAGCAGCAACATATTCTGCAGCACTTTATCATTAAGCTGGAACAAGTGCAGCCAATAAAGACATTACTGAGTAACACATAGTTCAGCAGTTCCAGGAGGCATGAGGGCCCTGCTTACAATTTATAAATGGTGTCTAAGTGATGCCGTGTGCACATATCCTCAGACTGTCTACTCGAAGTTTGCACTGTCTAATTAGCCTGATAAATCTTCCCCATTAAGCACATACAAAGTTTGAAGAGGAAACCATGTAGTCGTAAATAATAATTAGTGCATGTCAAGTTTGAAAACCATATTCTTTTTTTTAAGTGTGGTTTTACCATGAATTTCATAGTAAACTTTTAGATGTGTGACAAAAAATGGCATGTGTAATACTACCGCAAGAGTTTTCAATATTAAGAGCTGAGAGCTGATGTGATTCAATACAGATAGAACCTGAAAAAGTATTCTGATGTAATTTAGTTATAGTATGATGGGACTATTTAACCATGGTATAGATGTATTATTTACCGGTGATTTGCGTATGGCAGCATTTTTCAATCACTATGTAGAGGTATTATTTGGTCATCTCCCGCCTCGACTACTGCAACCTCCTACTCTCTGGACTCCCCTCTAGCACTCTGGCACCACTCTAATCCATCCTACACTCTGCTGCCCGACTAATCTACCTGTCTCCCCGCTATTCCCCAGCCTCTCCCCTATGTCAAGCCCTTCACTGGCTTCCTATCGCCCAGAGACTCCAGTTCAAAACCCTCACAATGACATACAAAGCCATCCACAACCTGTCTCCTTCATACATCTGTGACATGGTCTCCCGGTACCTACCTACACGCAACCTCTGATCCTCTCAAGACCACCTTCTCTACTCCCCTCTCATCTCTTCTTCCCACAACCGCATCCAAGACTTCTCCCGTGCTTCCCCCATACTCTGGAACTCTCTACCCCAACACATCAGGCTCTCGCCTACCATAGAAACCTTCAAAAATAACCTGAAGACTTACCTCTTCCGACAAGCCTACAGCCTGCAGTGATCCTGAAGTTACTGAACTGCCGCACAACCTGCCCTACCCTCTCCTAGTGTTTCATCACCCATCCCCTGCAGACTGTGAGCCCTCGCGGGCAGGGTCCTCCCTCCTTATGTACCCGTGTGCCTTATTTGCTCATGTTTAATGTACTTGTCTATATTTGCCCCGTATTCACATGTAAAGCGCCATGGAATAAATGGCGCTATAAAAATGTATAATAATAATAATTGTATAGCAGTACTACTTGGGATTTTGCTGCCACAAATAGCAAAATAGTTACACTTAGGCCAGTACTTCACATAGCACAAATACTTATCATTCTGGCACTTACATGATATGCCGCCTTTAAGCCACCATTGTCAGCTATGTTCTCCCCAAGTGTTTGACGTCCATTGACCTTCTCTCCATTCACATTGTAAGCATTATATTGACTAACCATGCACTCAGTACGATTTTTAAATGCCTCCAGAGATGAGTTTTGCCACCAAGGACGTAAGTTACCTTCCTCATCATATTCCCGTCCTGCCATAGAAATTATAATTCAACAGAGATATGTAAGTGCGCAGCAAAAGCCCATTTAATCTGGTGATCCATATAAACAAGGTAGGAACAAGTATGGGTAAATGGAAAATGTAATTATTTAAAAATGACCAACAAATAATGCACATTTTCATCAGTCAGACTACCATATGGTGTATGCACTTGGAGTATCCATGCAGTGAAACTAAATATATAACTTTACTTTTTAATCAAGCGGTTGCAACACCTTTAGCCTTTCAGTTCATGATTTAGGACTAAATAATGCACCCAAGAGAGCAATATCAAAGATTTATAACAGTAGGAGAGACTATTTTCTAACAAAGTCCCCAATAGACATTCAGTGGGAATTACCCATAATTGAGGATATTTTCAATATAATTTGGTATCCCTTTAAAGTAAATCTGGTTATTTGCGGAGTTACAGAGATGTTCTTTAGAATGACTTTTTATTCTATTTGAACCTGTTCACAGTGTGTATGTGTATGTCACACACTGGTGCAGAAATATGGAGTTAGTTCAGGAGCCCAGCCTACAACATACCTGGCCAGTTGTGTTATACAGCTGAGCATTGATTGCTGCTGTTAGACCCTTGAATTGAATGTTAAACTGTTCGATTTCTGAATGTGGCATTTAAGGAACACAATCCTGGGGGTGCACCATTTTGGACTAGCATGACTTCCCTATCAAGGAGATTAGAACAGGACGAAGCATTGTCTAAGGAACCATGACTTTAGCTATATACTTTAATATAGTTATATTACAGTCTAGAATAAGTGCAGATTCAAGTCCCTTAAAAAGAGTAACAAAAAAGGTTTTAAAAATATTTAATAATACAGTACTGGTCAAAAGATTGGGCACACCTATTCAAGGAATGGTTTTCCTAGCTCCTATTGGAATGTGCACATTGTAGATTCAGACTGAAGGCATCAAAACTACAAATGAATACATATGGGAATAAAGAATCACGTTTGAAAAAATACCCCCTTTTACTCTGATGGCAGCTTTACATTACTTTGGCATTCCTTCAGACATCAATACTTTAAGACACGAAGGTCATTCAATCTAGAAAATTGCTAGAACATTTGAGGCATCTTCAAGTGTAGTCATGAAAGTCATCAATCACTATGATAAAACTGGCTCTCATGAGGATTATCCCAAGGAAGGAAGACCAAGTATTACCTCTACTGCAGAGGATAAGTTCATCAGAGATAACAGTCTAAAAAAAATCTAATTGAGAGCACTTCAGATAACAGTCCTCACAAATGATGCATCAAGTAGCAGACACATCTCCACATGAACTGTTCAGTGGTGACTGGGAGAAACAGGCTGTCATGGTCGAATTTCTGTTAAAAAAAAGCCACTACTGAGGACTGCAAACAAGAGGAGACTTGCTTGGTCCAAGTAACATAAGGATTGGACATTATATAAGTAGAAATCTGTGCTATGGTTTGATATATCAAAATTTGAGATTTTTGGTACCAACCACTATATTTATCTATGATGCAGAAAAGGTGAGCAGATGTTCCCACATGTGTAGTGGCCACTGTGAAGCATGAAGGGGGAGGTGAGATTGTGTGTGGGTGCTTTGCTGGGGATTTATTCCAAATTCAAGGCACTCACTCTTACCCAACATGGGTATCACAGTATTCTGCAACAACATGCCATCCCATCTGGTTTTCTCCTAGTGTGACCATCATTTGTGTTGCAACAGGATAATGTCCCAAATCACACCTCCATGTTATGCAAGGGCAATGTGACCAAGAGAGTGAGGGATGAAGTACAGCGTGATATGTTACTGCATCCACAATCTCTTGACTCAACCCAATTGAGATGGTTTGGGAAGAGTTGGACCACACGGTGAACACAAAGCAGCCAACAGCACCTATGCAAACTCCTTCAATACTGTTGGAAGCAATTCCAGGTGACTATCTTATTAAGCTGCTTGGGAGAATGCTAAGAGGTTATATATATTTTATAAGAGTGAAAGGTTGTTTTTCTAGAAATCTAAGGTTTAAGGCACATGTTCTGGATTTTCGCGGTTTTTTTTTTCACATTTTTTCAGCGGTTTTCCACTGCAAAAACGCTTAAAAAACTCTTACATTAAGCATCCCATCATTTTTTATGCATTCCGCAATTTTTGTGCACATGTTGCGTTTTTTTCCGCAATAAAAACGCATTGCGGAAAAAAACGCAGCATGTTCATTAATTTTGCGGATTTTTCGCGGATTTCCTGCTATATTATTGCAATGGGAAGCTCCGGAAATTTGGCAAATCACACTGATTTTAGAGGGAAATTTGATTTGCAGCAAAATAATACAAATGGAATATTCCTTATTATACTCTAGGTCTCTCATTCTAAACGTAGAATGGAATAAAATGTAATACCTCGCTACTCACCTATCCCATCATCTAGCCCTCTGTGTATTTTATTTTTACCTTCCTGTCACGTGCATCCTCTTTGTCCTTAACTCCATTGTGTGTCTTCAGTCTCCAATTAGTTCTCTGAAGTCACTGTGTTGACTAGGCCAAGGTGTGCCGGGATGAAACAGTGCGTGAGAAGTCTAGTTAGTGATGAAAACCATGGTATGGAGTGAAGCATCCGAAGAGGAAGCGCTTGACGGGCGAGGTGAAAAGTAAAGGTGCGGAGGACCAGATGACGGGACAGGTGAGACATAAGGTCAATACTATTTATTTTATTTTTATCTGTTTGCTTGGCCTTCTACATTTCAATATAATGTCTGTCGCAGCTGTTCGTAATTTTTGTTGACTTCACCCAATGTGAGTTACAAAAAAAATCAATATTCTGGAGAATACACATTTTTATAAAGTTCTAAGAGAATTAAATTCCACCTGATGAAAATTGCTTATCTCGAATACATACAGCTTGTATTGTAAAATAAGGAGACAAATTCACTTTAAGAACATTTTTATACTAGTTAACCTAAACTCTTCTTAGACATATAAAGCTTTTGACCAATTAACTATGTAACAAACCTTGATCATCAAATGCATGCGTCAGTTCATGTCCCATCACTACTCCAATACCCCCGAAATTTAGAGCCCTAAAGAAGAAAGAAGAGAAGGAAAGTATGAGCGAGATCAGACATGCTACAGAGAAAACAGGAATCTTAACAAGAAAAGATTTTTAAAATGACTATAATGAGCACAGAATCCAAATACAAATGATGCTTATAAGAGCACAAGTACCGTATATCCGCGCCATACTTATGTTACTGTATTCAGAACTAGGATAATCTATAAAAATACGGATTTGTAGTATCTATAGTTTTTATTGAAGAACGGCATTGTATTCTCATTTGTAGAACTTATTTATTGATAAAACCATTTTTTTTTTCGAATATTGATTTATCAAACCTACATAACAGGAAGTAGCCAAAACATGGCAGTTTTATTTAAAACTTGACAAACCAAGGAGACAAAAACCGTAGAACAAAAAGTGTTTAAAATTCATGCCACAAATGCAAATAGCTTAATTTGGCCAATTTATGCAGAAATTCTGCAGAACACCTGCAATGTGAAAAATAACTTCGCTTTAGCTATCATACTGGTAAATATATGTACTAACCTATCGTCCAGTGTTAAGCTACATCTTTTGGCTTTGTATCATTAGTATATAAAGTCTACAACTAAAACAGCATGTCTACAAACATTAGTGGGTCAAAATACCAAATGGTAAATAGTTACTTATATCTGGGTATGGTTATCATCAGGCAAGATACCAGTGAATATTTAACCCCTTCACTGATACACTTTTCAATGGTGATCGTTAAGGCTCTCATTCCTCAGTGCTGTTTTTACCACAGTGAAGAATGAATGAATAACGGCGACCGACCGACTGAAACAGACTCCAAAGTGATGTGCCTCATTATAGGTTTCATCTGAATTGCATGTTTTGGGGATTTAAATGGAAATAACCGTGATGGAACTGCTTGGCAATGAGCCCAGGATAAATGTGAAACTATCTTTATACTGAAAGCGATCAAATAATGTTTTGTACCCCAAAATGTTGTTAATAAAAACGTCAACTTAGCCCACAGAAAACAAGCTCCCACTCAGGTCCATTATTTGTCAATGGAAATATAAGGGGTTTCCATGATACACAGAGTGATTGCAGACTTATCGATTTGGACCGGATAACCCCTTTAATATGCAATGATCTTAGTGTTCTAAAAAGATAAAACAATGCCAATACAAGCATACATATGAGGTGATGCTGCGATATCAAAGAACACCGGCTCACTACTGTGATGATATAGTAGTAAGTTGTGACTTGTATGTGAAAGTGATTGATAATTCATTTTAGCTATAGGTGTCTTCTGCAAATTATGTAATCCAATATTCATATTATTACGGTATTAGTTTGCCCTATATCAGTGTATAATCATAGGTAATTACATATATACCGTAATGGTATGTTACCTGATTATAACCAATCCCCCAGATAGAAGTAACTGCTAACCATTGGGTATTTTGACCCACTAATATATGTAGGCATGGTGTCTTGTAAATATACACTTTAAAATACTAATGAAACAGGGCTGAGCGATCTAACACTAGACAGCAATAAGTTTTTACATATTGGCATTACCTGTGTAATGCGTAGTTTTTACACTTCATTATTTGAACATTGTACATTTCTACATTGATTATATGTGTTTTTCACGATTATGACCATGGTTTTTCAGTGTTGTTTTGATTTTTACGCTGACTAATAGCCTTCTTTGAAGCAGTTTTAAAGTTAGATTATGTTCACACCTTGCATTTTTGCTGCATTTTTTTCTGGAGGCAAAACCTGCTCTCTAAGGCTACTTTCACACTAGCGTCATTTTCAATACGTCGCAATGCGTCATTTAGGGGAAAAAACGCATCCTGCAAAGTTGTTTGCAGGATGCGTTTTTGCCCCAGAGAGTAACATTACCGATGTATTGACGGTTGCGCCGTGTTGTGGTGGACCGCCAGGAGCAAAAAAACGTTAAAATGTAACTTTTTTGCTGCCGACGGACCGCTTTTTCCGACCGCGCATGTGCGGCCGGAACTCCGCCCCCACCTCCCCGCACCTCACAAAGGGGCAGCGGATGCGCTGGAGAAATGCATCCGCTGCACCCGTTGTGCGGCGCAACAAACGCTAGCGTCGGATTCTCGGCCCGACGCAATGCGACGGGCCGAATCCGACGCTAGTGTGAAAGTAGCCTAAGCAGTAAAAAAAAAAAAGCTGATTACAAAAAGCAGATTTTGCTGTGTTTTTTTTTTCTGCGAGTTTTGCAGCGTTTTTCAGTATCCCAAAGTTTAGCTTTGCGTCCACCATTCAAGCGTGAACAATGTAAGGTGTAGGCCACCAATGCAAAACGTATGTGACACTATAAAACATTTTTGGAAAAGAGGCAAATTGATCAAATTATCAATTGGCCTGGAATCATTTATCCAAGTAAGGCTGGTTTCACATTTGCGTTTTTTTTGCGTTTTTGCGCAAAAAAACGCATGCGTTTTTTCCCTATACTTAACATTAAAAACGCATGCGTTTTTTTGCATGCATTTTGACAACGCATGCGTTTTTTCTCTGCATGCGTTGTGTTGCAGAAATGCAACATGTAGTAATTTTAGCGGCGTTTTTTTGCCGCAAAAAAAATGTATTGATGTCTATGTAAACGCATGCGTTTTTAAGCACATGCATTTGCATGCGTTTTTATAGAAAAACACAAGAATACACACTGAAAAGCCACCCCCCCAAACCTGACCCTAAGGGATCCTAACCCTAGCCCTAAGGGTTAGGGTTAGGATCCCTTAGGGTTAGGATCCCTAGGGTTAGGGTAAGGATCCCTAGGGTTAGGGCTAGGGTTAGAGTTTGTGTTAGGGTTAGAGTTTTAGGGTTAGGGTTAGAGTTTGTGTTAGGGTTAGAGTTTGTGTTTTTGGTTAGGGTTAGAGTTTGTGTTTTAGGGTTAGGGTTAGAGTTTGTGTTTTAGGGTTAGGGTTAGAGTTTGTGTTTTAGGGTTAGGGTTAGAGTTTGTGTTTTAGGGTTAGGGTTAGAGTTTGTGTTTTAGGGCTAGGGTTAGCGTTTGTGTTAGAGTTTGTGTTAGAGTTTGTGTTAGAGTTTGTGTTAGAGTTTGTGTTAGAGTTTGTGTTAGAGTTTGTGTTAGAGTTTGTGTTAGAGTTTGTGTTAGAGTTTGTGTTAGAGTTTGTGTTTTAGGGTTAGGGTTAGGGTTACAGTTTGTGTTTTAGGGTTAGGGTTAGAGTTTGTGTTAGGGTTAGGATCCCTAGGGTTACTAGGGATCCTAACCCTAGGTATTTCTGTTTATAGTGTTTTTCTAGTTGATTTTGATGATTGGCAGCTGTCACACACTTCTCATCATGCGTTTCAAAAACGCAAACGCAGGAAAAAACGCATGTAAACATGTCAAAACGCCGCGTTTGTGTTAAAACATGCAAAAACGCAGCGTTTAAATGCGTTTTTTCACCAAATGCATTTGCGTTTAAAACGCTGCGTTTTTAAACGCAAATGTGAAACCAGCCTAAGACATTGACAGAGCATTTTGTAGGGAGGACACTGTCTACTTTGGGTTATTGAGATGGTCTGGCATTGTCAATTTCACACATTAGTCAGGCAATGTTTAGGTTTACATATTGGTCGGTCATTCAATTGAAATTCAAGGAAATTGTTTACTTTAACACTAATTTAATTAAACTGTACTAATCCTAACTGTCATTCTCAGGAGAGGTGACCAAGACATTATGGGTTAAATGTGAGAAAATCACAAATATAAATGGGTTTCACATCCTGCTGCACCTGCTTTTGTCACTATAATGCAGCAAAACCTGGTATCTGCCTTTTTGCACTTACTCATTGGTGGTAAAAGAACTGGGCAAAAATGTTGAAGTGACATGCTTCAGTATTTAAAAACGCAGCAGTTTCCCATTTGAGTCAGGAAAACAAAACAGTCTGTGTATGAGATTTCTGAAATCTCATAGCTTTTGCTGGTACTGTAAAACGCAGCTTACTATTTGCATTAAAAGAAATGCAGCAAAAACGCAACATGTGAACATAGCCTAAATCTGAGAGGAGCATAGTGTAGAGACAAAGACTCTGATTTTAGTAATGTGTCACTTACTGGGCTGCTTGCTGCAGTTTTGATAACATCAGTGTTCTGTCAGCTGCAGATCTACCAGTTCTCTGAATGCTGAGCTGTGTCTAACCCGCCCACACCACTGATTGGCAGCTTTCTGTGTACACCGTGCATAGGCAGGAAACTACCAATGGTGGGGAAGGGGTAAACAGAGCTCATGAATATAGAAGACTACATAGCAGCAGGTTTACTAGTCCTTTAGAGATAATCATCAGCTGATAAAACACTGGTTTTATCACAACTGCAGCAAGCAGCCCAGTAAGTGACACATTGCAGGAATCAGGGTCTCTATATCTGTATTATGCTTCTCTCAAACTAGGTGACAAAAACTTGGCGAAGGATTCCCTTTAATTGTGATTTATTTAAATTGAGCTTTTGAACAATCACATTTTTTTATGAATTGTTTTATGGATTTTGGTAGTGATAGCAATGGGTCATATATATTGAAACCACTGAAGGACAATTATGTTACAGCAGTATGTGGTAACTTAAAACGTAACCTTTAATCTCTTAAACAACTTTAAATAACAGATATGTAAAATATTTTTAGTCCAGCCAGACTTAAAGTGCAGACCAGTGCTGCTCCCACCTTACAGCTGACCATACCCTGAATATGGCATGGTGACTAATGGGCCGGCGGGCTGTGTCAGAACAGACCTCTCTACTCCTGATCTTCATATTGGGTGAGACTTTTCCAATCTATGTTTAGTACTAGTATGCACCCTCACCTCTGATAGGAGTGCTTCTGCTATACTGTTTGACCTGCACCAAATACTAATATGTATGCTACTATATAATGCTGCCAGGAGGAATTCTCCTACATGGGTCAGTACAAAGGAGTTAATACATATTCTTTTTGACATATAGATGTGTAGATCTAATCTGTATCATATACTCAAATATGTACGTTACCATTGAATACTGCTGGGAATAATCTTCCTGTATGTCGGCCAGCGTAAGGGACGTGGTATATATTATTCTGTGACGGATATATACACTGCTCAAAAAAATAAATGGAACACTAAAATTCCACATCCTAGATACCACTGAATGAAATATTCCAGTTGTAAATCTTTATTACATAGTGGAATGTGTTGAGAACAATAAAACCTAAAAATTATCAACGTAAATCACAACTAATTTTCCCCGGGAGGTCTAGAGTTGGAATGATGCTCAAAATTAAAGTGGAAAATGAAATTACAGGCTGATCCAACTTCAGTGGTAATGCCTCAAGACAAGGAAATGATGCTCAGTAGTGTGTGTGGCCTCCACGTGCCTATATGATCTCCCTTCAACACCTGGGCATGTTCCTGGTAAGGCAGCGGATGGTCTCCTGAGGGATCTCCTCCCAGACCTGGACTAAAGCATCCGCCAACTCCTGGACAGTCTGTGGTGCAGCATGATGTTGGTGGATGGTGCGAGACATGATGTCCCAGATGTGTTCAATCGGATTCCATAGCTTCAATGCAGGAACTGCTGACACACTCCAGTCACATGAGGCCGGGCATTGTCCTGCATTAGGAGGAACCCAGGGCAAACCACACCAGCATATGGTCTCACAAGGGGTCTGAGGATCTCATCTCGATACCTAATGGCAGTCAGGCTACATTTGGCGAACACATGGAGGGTTGTGCGGCCCTCCAAAGAAATGCCAACCCACACCATTACTGACCCACTGCAAAACTGGTCATGCTGAAGGATGTTGTGGGCAGCAGATCACTCTCCACGGTGTCTCCAGACTCTGTCACATCTGTCACATGTGCTCAGTGTGAACCTGCTTTCATCTCTGAAGAGCACAGGGCACCAGTGGCAAATTTGCCAATCCTGGTGTTCTATGGCAAATGCCCAGTGTCCTGCACGGTGTTGGGCTGTGAGTACAACCCCATCTGTGGACGTCGGGCACTCAGACCATCCTCATGGAGTTGGTTTTTAACCGTTTGTGCAGACACATGCACATTTGTGGCCTGCTGGAGCTCATTTTGCAGGGCTCTGGCAGTGCTCCTCCTGTTCCTCCTTGCACAAAGGCTGAGGTAGCGGTCCTGCTGCTGGTTGTTGCCCTCCTATGGCCCCCTCCACATTTCCTGGTGTACTGGCCTGTCTCCTGGTAGCGCCTCCAGCCTCTGGACACTGCACTGACAGACACCGCAAACCTCCTTGTCACAGCTTGCATTGATGTGCCATCCTGGATGAGCTGCACTACCTGAGCCACTTGTGTGGGTTGTATAGTCCATCTCATGCAACCACGAGTGTGAAAGCACAACCAACATTCAAAAGTGACCAAAACATCAGCCAGAAAGCATTGGTACTGAGATATGGTCCCCACCTGCAGAACCACTCCTTTATTGAGTCTATCTTGATAATTGCCAATAATTTCCATCTGTATTCTATTCCATTAGCACAATAGCATGTGAAATTGATTGTCGAACAGTGTTGCTTCCTAAGTGGACAGTTTGATTTCACAGAATTTTTATCTACTTGGAGTTATAGTTTAAGTGTTCCCTTTATTTTTTTGAGCAGTGTATATAAATTTTGTCTTGGTTTGCACTGTCTTTGCACTTTAAGTCCGGCTAGACTAAAAATATTTTACATATCTGTTATTTTAAGTTGATTAAGAGATTAAAGGTTACGATTTAAGTTACCACATATTGCTATGGCATGTTTCATGGATTTTGGTATCATTTGTAGGTCGTACATATTAGTGTTCAATGAGATCCCACTGATGACACTTATCATAGGCGCAAAATTGGACTGTGGTCCTTATAAGTGGTTATAGAGGTTTAAAATGCAGAAGCCGATCTCTGATTCATGCTGCCTAACAGGTTTCCTTTCAAGTTTGCATTTTGGTAGTAGTAAAGTGAATAAAAGTAAGGATGTGAGCAGCTTTGACACAATGGGTTAATCCATATCCAAAACAGTAGGTTTTGGCGACTATTCCCAGGTGCTTTAACACAATTTGCTAAAAAAGTTAATGCTGACTATTATAGAAAAATGTCCGTGCCAATAATGCACTAAAGCTTACCCCACATGATGCTACAAAGCTGCAGACTGATCAGAGAGCCCATGCTGACCTCTGTCTAGTGCTGAAAAAATCTAAAATGAGCATGTGAGCATCAGAAACAGACTAGCTAGCAATAGATGAATGTAACCTGGAGTGATGGATCACATTTTTTTACATTATGTAGACAGTCTGACAACTGTCCATTGCTTACCTAGGAAAGAGATGTCACCGTGATACACTACAATATGGAAGCCAGCGGAGGCAGTGTGAAGGCGTCCCTTGGTACTGGTATTCGTGTGGATGATATTTTGACATGTACCTCTAACTTAATTATTGTTCAGACCAAGTACACACCTTTCTGTAATGGTTACTCCTATAGACAGTGGCCTGTCAGCAGGATAATGCACCCTGACACACACACAAATTGTTTGGCTATCGTGCGAGGAACGTGACAATGAACTCAACATGCTAACTTGGCCTTGGGTCTCAATCCACAAGAGCATTTGTGAGATGTCTTGAAAAAAACAGGTCCAATCCATTGAGACCCCATCTCGCAACTATCTCTTCTTTCCTGAAAATGTATTTAGAATTGAGAGTCCTCAGTGGTTGAAACCTTTTAATGGCTAACTGAAAAGATGGTAACAAATCGCAAGCTTTTGAGACTAATCAGACCTCTTCATCAGGCATAGACTAATATAAATTCTGAAGAATCACATACTTATACTTCTATCTACTATCTATCTATATTTCTATCTACTGGCTAACACGATACCAAGATATATATATCTTTCCTGAATCTTCTTTCCTGAACATCCTCTAAGCTGTTGATGGTCAAATCAAAGTTCAACTTTGATGTGGTTATTTTCAAGTTTAAAAAATGCTTAGGAGAGGAAAAACACGGCTGCAGCCCTGCTGTCGGAGCAATTTAACTAATAATTAATTTGGCACCCTACTAAGAATTGTACTACACAGAAGCTGCAGAAGTCAAACAGTCCAACATTTTTTATAAAACCCTATTGCAAAAACACCTTTTAGGCAAAAATATATGTATTTTAGTAAAAATAAAATGCCCTAACTGTGTTCATATCCATTTTAATATTCATAATTGGGGAAATAGTAAACCAAATTTACCAATTTCTCTTCTCTTAGGCCCCATAGCAGCGTCATGGGCTACCTCCAGACCTTTCTGATTCATACGTCTTTGCTTCTTTACACATATTTGAACTGCGTGCACGCCAACATTTATATAACATTTCCTTATTCTGGCTGGGATAAGTATAAAAGCTGAACACATACTTAGGGTGTGTGGGAGCATAGAACGGAGCCTGGAGGATGCCTGCTGGGAAGACGATTTCATTCTTGTTTGGCAAATAATAAGCGTTGACTGTCTGGGGTGTCATACTCCATCTGCAGAGAAAATTAGACATATGGAAAATTCTCCTTAGCTCTTCATGTTCTTACTGAACAATATGGTTTTATTTAGGTCGCTGATCTTTTAGGCAACTGCTAACTCTTTATTTCCAGTAAGGAGCCTATATTTCTTCCTCATGTTATACAGATTCAGACTGAACCAAAACATGTTTTACATCAGCCGGCTATTTTATGTGTGTTTTACATATACCAATGGAGAGAAAATAACTGACATGTGCTTGATACATGAAAGAGTAAAACTAAAATACATATTCAAACTGACAAATGTGACTTCCTGCACTTTTATTACTGGCATAAGAATTGCTGCATACCAGTTGTAAGGACATTTGCCTGTTTGATTGGCCATAAACCCCTACTACACACCTATACAACAGAATGACAACTGACTGCTGCTGGATGGCTGCTACTTCATGTATACAAGGATATGATTCTCCCATTTCTTTCATATTTATTAACATGACAACCATTTCAGACAACCGATAGAGACACAGGATGCTGATCTGGTCCCCATCCCTGGATTTAATTGTATGCTTTTTGTTAAGTCTTTCAATGGGTACATCACTATGTGGTTTGCCAGGAGGTGGGAGACGCATGTGAGGGATATACGAAAAGCAAAGATGTCGATGTTACATTATGTACTTATGACTAATGGTTGGAAAAAGTCATGGCAGTATGGGCTATATAGAGAAGAAATGCAGAAATTAATGACTACTGTTCTGCTTCCTTCGTAGTCGAAGAGGATAATGACTTCAGGGTTTAGAGCAGAATCAGCGGCTGTGGGTCCGGAAGTGACTGATGAGCCTAATCCTGGCCCTGAAGGCTCGCTCACATATGTGAAATAAGTAAGTAGGTGTGGTCAGAACAGTGGATGCTGCTTGTGCCTTGCGCACAGCTTGCTTTCCATTTGCCTCAAAGATTCTCCTATCTTCAATTGCACAAGTTCCTGAGGTGTTCCTACCTCGCCAAGCTGACATTCCAGGGTATCTTCTCCCATATGTTGATGTTGACTCCCAGGTTCTTGACACATGCTTTAAAGCAATCTTTGTAATGTTTCTTCTTCCCCCCAACTGTTTGCTTTCCCTGGCACAGGCAATCGGCTCTCTGGCATTCTGACCACATGTCCAGCCCACCTGGCTTGGGCTTTCAGCAGGACAGTGTAAATGCTGCAGAGCCCAGCTTGTTCCAGGACTGCCGTGTTGGGAACATTGTCTTAGGGTACCGTCACACAGTGGCATTTGGATCGCTACGACGGCACGATCCGTGACGCTCCAGCATCGTAACAATATCGCTCCAGCGTCGTAGACTGCTGTCACACTTTGCAATGTACGACGCTGGAGCGATAATTTCATGACGTATGTGCGATGTAGAAGCCGTTGGTTACTATGCGCACATCGTATACAATATCGTGCACACCTTTGTTACACCATGCGATCATGCCGCCACAGCGGGACACTAGACGACGAAAGAAAGTTTCAAACGATCTGCTACGACGTACGATTCTCAGCGGGGTCCCTGATCGCAGGAGCATGTCAGACACAGCGAGATCGCTGGAACATCACAAGATATATCGCTGGAACGTCACAGATCGTGCCGTCGTAGCGATCAAAATGCCACTGTGTGACGGTACCCTTACCACCTGATATGGCTAAGTCTACGGAGACAACTCAAGTGAAAGTGATTGAGCGGTTTGACATGCGAGCTGTAGGCAGTCCAGGTTTCTCTGGCATAGAGAAGTGTGGTAATGACCATTGAGCAGTAGATCTTCAAATTGGTGCTAAGGCAGAGTCCCCTTCGTTCCTAGACATTTTTACGTAGTCTCCCGAAGGCAGTGCTGGTTTTGGCAATTCTGTTGTTGACCTCAGCGTCTATGGTCACTATGCGGGAGAGTGTCCTGCCCAGGTAGGTGAAGTTGTCAACTGCTTTGAGGTTGTGATCCTTCATCATAATGCATGGCTACTGGTATGGTTTTCCTGGGGCAGGTTAGTATATAACTTGGGTCTTTCTAGTATTGATAAAGAGATCAAACAAAGTTGTCGTAAGTTTGAGAAAAACAGTTCATTTCATGCTGTATCTGCTGCTCTGTGCTAGCGTTGAGTTTGCAGTCATAAGCAAACAAAAAGTTATGGATAACAGTCTCATGCACCTTTGTAACAGCCTTCAGACGTCTGGGGCTGAACAGCTTCCTGTGCCAGACATGGATTCTGTCTTCAGAGTTGCTAAAGGCATCTCTCAACATGACAGAAAATAATATACTGAACAGGGTCGGGGCAAGTACACAACTTTGTTTGTAGCTGGGAAGGCCTCCGATTTGTCTCCATCATTCACCATTATACCATCATGGAACTGCTGGATGATTGTAATGAATTTTAGCGCATCATAAACCTCCAGCCTGTTCCTGATCATGACCAGGACTTCTGTCAAATTAAGGACCGAGTACGAGCCCTGATCAATGCGAAGTGGGAGAAGGCAATGCAGGCTATGAAAGAAAAAAAAGAGGCGGCCATTGATGCCGCTAAGGATCGGAAGAATTTCATGAAACAAAAGAGATTCTCCGCAAGAAGAACGAGAAGCAGAATAAGAGGCGGAACAAAAATGTGTTTAAGTGTTTATTCTTGCATGCTAACATGCCTTTATCATTATAGGTTTTTGGACTATATTCAAAGGACAGTAGTTCAATAATGAAATCCCTAATGGAATATCAGATGAGGAGTGTGCTGTTCCCCCAGAGATATTTACTATTCAGCTCGCTGGTTTGTTTATCTTGCTACGTTAGTATTTGTTTACCGCTCGCTCTTATTCGTTCCGATTAAATTGGTTCAAACTGGGTGTGGCTTCTCATGGCAGTTGGTGGGTAAGGCTTCTTTCACACTAGCGTCGGAATCTCCCCGTCGCAATGCGTCGGGGAGAGATTCCGACGCTAGCGTTTGCTGCATTGCACAATGGAGGCAGCGGATGCATTTTTCCGGCGCATCCGCTGCCCCATTGTAAGGTGCGGGGAGGTGGGGGCGGAGTTCCGGCCGCGCATGCGCGGTCGGAAAAAGCGGTCCGTCGGGAGAAAAAAAGTTACATGCAGGGTTTTTTTCTCCCGACGGTCCGCCAAAGCACGACGCATTCGTCGCAAGACGGATGCGAAGTGTGCAAATCCGTCGCAAATGCGTCATCAATAGAAGTGTATGGGGAAAAAACGCATCCTGCAAGCACTTTTGCAGGATGCGTTTTTTCTGCAAAACGACGCATTGTGACGGATTTACAAAAAACGCTAGTGTGAAAGTAGCCTAACTTGCTCTCTATTCAGCTATTTTATAGCCTGAGTTGCTGTGAGGCAGGGACCACTTGTTTTGGGATTGTAAAGTTATCAATTTCTGACCAGCAGCAACCGACGCCAGTGGCTTCAAAGAAAGTTACAGTATTGTGCAAATAAGTGTTATTCCTGTGTCTGGTTTCAATAAACCAAGTCTTGAATTGTACCCACACTGTGGTTCTACATTTAAGTCTATGGACGCTGAGTCTGCGCTGGTCCTGTCTGCTCCTCATCTTGGATACAAAGGTAGGAACATGTCACCCATCTTATCAGTCAGCTCAATTTCCATTCGCCTTATGAGGAGGCAGAATACCGTTGAAGTGCTCATCCCACCATTATACACCATTTCTTCTCTGTCAACAGCTTAGTTCCATCCGTTTTGAAAGATGAGGAGCTGGATGATGGGGGTCCATATATAACCGTTAGCACATCATAGAAGCGCTTGATCATGGCTGTCGGCATAGCACTGGATTTCGCCAGCCTTCTTGCTAAACCAGCTGTCCTGCATCTTACGTAGCTTTATATACAGTGGGGCAAAAAAGTATTTAGTCAGTCAGCAATAGTGCAAGTTCCACCACTTAAAAAGATGAGAGGCGTCTGTAATTTACATCATAGGTAGACCTCAACTATGGGAGACAAACTGAGAAAAAAAAAATCCAGAAAATCACATTGTCTGTTTTTTTAACATTTTATTTGCATATTATGGTGGAAAATAAGTATTTGGTCAGAAACAAGCAATCAAGATTTCTGGCTCTCACAGACCTGTAACTTCTTCTTTAAGAGTCTCCTCTTTCCTCCACTCATTACCTGTAGTAATGGCACCTGTTTAAACTTGTTATCAGTATAAAAAGACACCTGTGCACACCCTCAAACAGTCTGACTCCAAACTCCACTATGGTGAAGACCAAAGAGCTGTCAAAGGACACCAGAAACAAAATTGTAGCCCTGCACCAGGCTGGGAAGACTGAATCTGCAATAGCCAACCAGCTTGGAGTGAAGAAATCAACAGTGGGAGCAATAATTAGAAAATGGAAGACATACAAGACCACTGATAATCTCCCTCGATCTGGGGCTCCACGCAAAATCCCACCCTGTGGGGTCAGAATGATCACAAGAACGGTGAGCAAAAATCCCAGAGCCACGCGGGGGGACCTAGTGAATGAACTGCAGAGAGCTGGGACCAATGTAACAAGGCCTACCATAAGTAACACACTACGCCACCATGGACTCAGATCCTGCAGTGCCAGACGTGTCCCACTGCTTAAGCCAGTACATGTCCGGGCCCGTCTGAAGTTTGCTAGAGTGAATTTGGATGATCCAGAGGAGTTTTGGGAGAATGTCCTATGGTCTGATGAAACCAAACTGGAACTGTTTGGTAAAAACACAACTTGTCGTGTTTGGAGGAAAAAGAATACTGAGTTGCATCCATCAAACACCATACCTACTGTAAAGCATGGTGGTGGAAACATCATGCTTTGGGGCTGTTTCTCTGCAAAGGGGCCAGGACGACTGATCCGGGTACATGAAAGAATGAATGGGGCCATGTATCGTGAGATTTTGAGTGCAAACCTCCTTCCATCAGCAAGGGCATTGAAGATGAAACGTGGCTGGGTCTTTCAACATGACAATGATCCAAAGCACACTGCCAGGGCAACGAAGGAGTGGCTTCGTAAGAAGCATTTCAAGGTCCTGGAGTGGCCTAGCCAGTCTCCAGATCTCAACCCTATAGAAAACCTTTGGAGGGAGTTGAAAGTCCGTGTTGCCAAGCGAAAAGCCAAAAACATCACTGCTCTAGAGGAGATCTGCATGGAGGAATGGGCCAACATACCAACAACAGTGTGTGGCAACCTTGTGAAGACTTACAGAAAAGGTTTGACCTCTGTCATTGCCAACAAAGGATATATTACAAAGTATTGAGATGAAATTTTGTTTCTGACCAAATACTTATTTTCCACCATAATATGCAAATAAAATGTTAAAAAAACAGACAATGTGATTTTCTGGATTTTTTTTTCTCAGTTTGTCTCCCATAGTTGAGGTCTACCTATGATGTAAATTACAGACGCCTCTCATCTTTTTAAGTGGTGGAACTTGCACTATTGCTGACTGACTAAATACTTTTTTGCCCCACTGTATATGTACCTTTCTTTTTCTGCATACAAAGGCTTCCTTATTGGCTAGTGATGTGGGGTTGTTTTGATGCGCTCTGTACTGCAGATGTGTCTCTTTTAGGAGTGACTATTTCTTTGTCGATTTCATCAAACCAAACTTGGTTACTTCGGGCTGCTGATCCAAGATACATAAGGGCGGTATTGTAAATGCCATCTTTAAGAATCATAAACAGTTCTTCAAAGCCAGTCTCATCTGCCTGCAGTGTGTCTGACAGTTTGCCGTCAATGTCATTGGCAAATTCCCCTACAACTCTTCTGCTTTACAGCTTGGAGACATTCAGCCTCTTTGTAGTCTTCTGCCCTTGGGGTCTCCTTTCCGATCACAGAGAATGATCTCCTGTTAGACAATGGATTTATCTGTTCATTATACACATTTAAAGGGAATCTATCGCCCTCCAAAATGCATTTTAAATAGCCTATACAGTGTCGTAGCCCCTATAACAACCATACTAGCACTGTGCCTGTTACTCATACAATGCCTGAAAAAATAACATTTAATTCATATGCAGACAAGGAGGCTTTGGTGCACCTTTGACATGCCCAAGGGTTTGGTACACGTATGCCTCCTAATGTGCTTATTGGGTACCTTCCTCTACTTCTTATTGACAGTGCTTTCTTCCAAAGCTAGTACTGTCTGAATGCTGCCAGTACATGTGCGGCCTCAAGTTTTCCTTCCTGTATACTTTCTTCTTATACCAATCGATGCCCTTCCAGGTGTATTAGTGTAGTGAGCGGCGTCAGAAGAAAGGAGACAGGGAGGATAATGCACATGAGTGCAATGTGGTGTGGTACGGTAGCCGTGGGTGAGGTACTTGTCTCTTACACTCCAGCACATTATATGAAGATGGGGGTACTGGCTAGGTATGTGGTGCTGTGAGGGCACTACGCCTGTGCAGGCCGCATGTAACCAATGTTGCTGCTAAACTTTTTATTGAACATTAACTTTGGGAGGGTTGCATACAGTAGATAGCGGATACATATCTCCTCAAACATTTCCTTATTAATGGGAAACATTTTCCTCACACAACTTCAATCCTTTTCTCTTTCTCTCTCTGTCTTCACTTTTCCTCACTACTTTACCACAACCCAGCTCAACAGTACAGTTCAGCTAGCAAGAGTCGTTTACTCAAACCCACGGTTCCGCATCTTCTTTAACTTAAGGGGAGCTATTTTGCCAATAGGGCCAAGACTTCTCTTCTACTGACACTCTGGAACTTCCACCCTGGGATTCTCTTCATCTCACGTACTCTGTCCTGTCTAGGCCAGTTATCTTTAGGAGTTGTAAACTTTTGGCTGATCTGCTGGGGTCCTCTCCCAGGACCCATCTTTGGTAAATCACTGTGTATCTCGGTCACTCTTCCTAGTTTCTGTTTCGGCGCATGCTATCATTCTTCCGGTGTCCTCTCACAGCTAGGGAAACCCAAGAAATGCGGCCCTGCTCACACCAGACCTTAGGTCTCTTATCTATGTACTCCATGCCCTATCTGACGTCTTAACTGTCTCTTTCCCTTCAGCTTAGCACCTCCCACTCTAGGCTAGTCCCAACCTTTAACTTTTGCTATCCCTACACCTTAAACATACATCACATTTCACATTATGCAACATCACATTATACTCGTTTTTCATGGGGGAATGTGGGCAATATGTCCATCTCCTGGACACAGATCCAGCTGAAGTAAGGACTGGTGTCACCGGGCTCCTCACCCGCCGGCTCAGTCCACTGATGCAGAACAGCGATGGCGAGTGTGCCCACAGGACGGGCTCTGTGCACCCCTCTGGCATGTGTGCCATAGGTTTGCCACCACTGTTATAGGGGCTACATCTCTTACAATGCTGTGTAGCCCATTCAAAATGCATTTTGGGCTTGACAGACTCTCTGCAGACCCTTCATGACATATGATATACAGTTACTTCATATGTCGGGTCCCTGCCTTTGATGCGGGTTCGAGCCCACATCTTTCCTGAAAGATCATCCTGTTAAATACCCCTGTCAATCTCTGACGGCTTCATTTAACAAGCAGTGGCAGGGGGGGGCACATCATTCCATGCGCTCATCATCGTGGAGCGCCAATGGGTTGCCACGACAGCGGGGAGTTTGCTGAAGACTTCCGTGCCTGTCATTACGATACTCTTGTGAAAGCCAATGTTTTGCTGGCATTCATAGAAGATTGTCATTTTAGCTGTACGTAATAGTGCTGATTTACTGGTATGTATTGCACAAATGATCGAATGATCGCAACTCCAAGTCCCCTAAGCGGACTAACAAATACAGTGAAGAAAAAAAGTTTAAAAATATGAAAAAAATACTAAAGTTCAAATAACACACCTTTTTCCCCATAAATAAAACAATGTAACAAAATAACAAATACACATATTTGTTATTGCCGCATTCAGAAAAGTATGATCTATGAAAATATAAAATAAATTAATTACCGTTAATTAATTTGATCGGTAAATGGCGGAATGAGTAAAAGAATCAAAACTCCACAGTTATGTTTTTTTGGCCACTGCATTGCAATAAAATACAATTGGAGGCAATCAAAACATTTTATCTGTCTCAAAATGGTATCCGTAAAAACATCAGCTCAAGGTGTAAAAAATAAGTCCTCACACAGCCTCATATCTTGATATTTGAAAGCGTTACAATGCTTGTAAAATGGCCACATATCTGGTAATCGTACTGACCCGGATAATCATATTGCCAGGCCAGTATTACCATATAGTGAACATGGTAAATAAAAAAGCTAAAAAAACAATTGTGGAATTGCACTTTATTTGCAATTTCAACGCACTTCAATTTTTTTTCCCACTTTGCAGTGTATATCATCTACTATATAATTGTCTAAGGGTCACTTCTATCTGTCTGTCTGTCTGTCTGTCACGGATATTCATTTGTTGCGGCCTCTGTCTGTCATGGAAATCCAGCGAGACCGCTAAGTCATCTGGGTAATTTTGCAATGCATCCTGGGAACGGAAGATGGCAGCAGCCGCGCGCGTATCGCCGGAGCTTCGCTGGATCCCAGGGGTGAGTATATAACTATTTTTTATTTTAACTATTTTTTTTAACAGGGATATGGTGCCCACACTGCGCTGTATACTATGTGGGCTGTGTTAGATACCGCGTGGCTGCTATATACTACATAGGCAGTGTTATATACTATGTGGGCTGTGTTATGTACTGCGTGGGCTGTGCTATATATTACGTGGCCACTGTTATATACTGTGTGGGCAGTGTTATATACTACGTGGCTGCAATATGCTACGTGGGCTGTGCTATATATTACGTGGCCAGTGTTATATACTGCGTGGCCTATGTTATATACTACGTCGCCTGTGTTATATACTGCGTGGCTGCTATATACTGCGTGGGCTGTGTTATATAGTACGTGGCTGTGTTATATACTGCGTGGCCACTGTTATATATTGCGTGGCCTGTATTAACGCATCGGGTATTCTAAAATATGTATGTATACAGCAGCCACATAGTATATAGCACAGGCCACGTAGTATTTGTCTGCTATATACTACATGGCTCCTATACATTACGTGGCCTGTGCTATATACTATGTGGCTGCTATGTGTATATATATATATATATATATATATATATATATATATATATATATATATATATATATATATATATATATATATATATATATATATATATATATATATATATATATATATACATAAATACATACTCTAGAACAGGGGTCCCCAACTCCAGTCCTCAAGGCCCACCAACATGTCATGTTTTCAGGATTTCCTTAGTCTTGCCCAGGTAATAATTGCATCACCTGTGCAATGCAAAGGAAATCCTGAAAACATGACATGTTGGTGGGCCTTGAGGACTGGAGTTGGGGACCCCTGCTCTAGAATACCTGATGCGTTAGAATCGGGCCACCATCTAGTATAAAATAAATGGTGTTAAAAAGTACAACTCATCCTGACAAGCCCTCATATGGCTATGTGGATGGAAAAATAGAAAAGTTATAGCTCTTGGAAGGAGAGGGGGAAGTCAAACATGAAAAGGAAAATAACCCAGTCATACAGGGGTTAAGTAATGAATAAATAACTTGGCACTCAACTGATTGATGGTGATATAAAGTAAGGAATATTTATTTCTTGGATCGCAGTCCAGTTTAAACGTTTCGGTCAAACATTAGACCTTCAGTAAACCGACTGCTTGTATAACGGCAGGTGTAGACTATCATTGAATGTAGATTGGGTCCTATGATGGAAATTTGGTACGGACACGTTTAGCGTTCTGAATTTTATGGTGAAACACTAGGTTGTGATATATCAAATAGACCTAATGCATGTGGCTCGGATGAGAGCAAAAAATAGGATTTATGCGCTGAAGTTACAGGAACTAGGGTGATGCCTAACGTAATGGCTGTAATCCGTAGAATAAGCTGAAACTTGTGTACACTGACATAACATGCCAGAACAGCAGTGTGTAATCTATTATTTAGGGCTCTATAGGAGTCCTCATGGAGTGGGCACGCTTGTAAAGTCCGCTCCGGTATAAGTGGGGCAAATAGTGCACATCAACGCGGTGTCCGCCGCTGGTTGAATCAGGGGTTAAGGTCTGAAAAGCACTTGTGAAAAACACTATATTTCTGCCACTATATGGTTATTGTATGGCGATAATATTAGTCTTACATAGGATTTTAGGTAACATCATCTGTACTCAGAAAGTTATCTGTGGTGTTCCAGTTGTGCTCAAAAGTTTACATACCCCGGCAGAATTTTTGCTTTCTAGGCCTTTTTTCAGAGACTGTGAATGATAACACTATACCTTTTTCTCCACTCATGGTTAGTGGTTGGGTGAAGCCATTTATTGTCAAACTACTGTGTTTTCTCTTTTTAAATCATAATGACAACCCAAAACATCCAAATGAACCTGATCAAAAGTTTACATACCACATTTCTTAATACTGTGTATTGCCCCCTCTAACATCACTGACAGCTTGAAGTCTTTTGTGGTAGTTGTGGATGAGGTTCTTTATTTTCTCAGATGGTAAAGCTGCCCACTCTTCTTGGCAAAATCCTCCAGTTCCTGTAAATTCCTGAGCTGTCTAGCATGAACTGTGTGCTTGAGATCTCCTAAGAGTGGCTCAATGGTATTGAGGTCAGGAGACTGAGATGGCCACTCTAGAACCTTATCTTTGTTCTGCTGTAGCCAATGACAGGTCGAATTGGCCTTGTGTTTTGGATCGTTGTCATGTTGGAATGTCCAAGTACCGTATATACTTGAGTATAAGCCGACCCGAGTATAAGCCAACCCCCCCCTAATTTTGCCACAAAAAACTGGGAAAACTTATTGACTCAAGTATAAGCCTAGGGTGGGAAATGCAGCAGCTACCGGTAAATTTCAAAAATAAAAATAGATGCTCCATACCGTTCATTATTGCCCCATAAGATGCTCCATATAAAGCTGTGCCACATATAATGCTGCATACCGTTCACTATTGCCCCATAGATGCTCTGTATAAAGCTGTGCCACATATAATGCTCCATATTGTTCATTATTGCCCCATAGATGCTCCATATAAAGCTGTGCCATATATAATGCTCCATACTGTTCATTATTGCCCCATAGATGTGCCATAGAAAGCTCTGCCATATAGTGCTCTGCACTGTTCATTATGGTCCCATAGATGTGCCATAGAAAGCTCTGCCATATAGTACTCTGCACTGTTCATTATGGTCCCATTGATGTGCCATAGAAAGCTCTGCCATATAGTACTCTGCACCGTTCATTATTGCCCCATAGATGTGCCATAGAAAGCTCTGCCATACAGTGCTCTGCACCGTTCATTATTGCCCCATAGATGTGCCATAGAAAGCTCTGCCATATAGTGCTCTGCACCGTTCATTATTGCCCCATAGATGTGCCATAGAAAGCTCTGCCATATAGTGCTCTGCACTGTTAATTATTGCCCCATAGATGTGCCATAGAAAGCTCTGCCATATAGTGCTCTGCACCGTTCATTATTGCCCCATAGATGTGCCATAGAAAGCTCTGCCATATAGTGCTCTGCACCGTTCATTATTGCCCCATAGATGCGCCATATAAAACTGTGCTACCGGTATATATAAAGCTGTGGCTGCTGCAATAAAAAAAAAATGCCACCATACTCACCTCTCTTGCTTGCAGCTCCTCAGCGTCCCGTCTCGGCGTCTCTCCGCACTGACTGATCAGGCAGAGGGCGGCGCGCACACTATACGTCATCGCGCCCTCTGACCTGCACAGTCACTGCAAGAGGACGCGAAGATGGAGTGGCGCCCGGCGGGTGGAACATGGACAGGTGAATATGTAATACTTACCTGCTCCCGGCGTCCCGCTCCTTCTCCCAGACAGCAGGTCTTCGGGTGCCGCAGCCTCTTCCTCTGTCAGCGGTCACTGGCACCGCTCATTAGAGGAATGAATATGCGGCTCCACCCCTATGGGAGTGGAGTCCATATTCATAAGTTTAATGAGCAGTCCCATGTGACCGCTGAACAGTGGAAGAGCTGCAGCACCGAAGACCGTGGGACGGGCAGGGGGAGCGCCAGGAGCACCGGGAGCAGGTAAGTATGCCTCAGACCTCTCTCCCCCTCACCCGCCGACCCCACCGCCGACCGTGACTCGAGTATAAGCCGAGAGGGGCACTTTCAGCCCAAAAATTTGGGCTGAAAATCTTGGCTTATACTCGAGTATATACGGTACATTGCATTCGCAGCTTCTGGGCTGATGAGTTCAAATTTGCCTCCTGTATTTGCTGATAACGTGCTGCATTCATCCTTCCTTCAACTTTGACCAAGTTTCCTGTGCCTTTGTAGCTCACACATCCCCAAGGGTATGTTTCCACGTTCAGGAAACGCTGCATTTTTGACGCAGCATTGAGCCGCAGCGTCAAAAACGCAGCGTCCAGATGTTACAGCATAGTGGAGGGGATTTAATGAAATCCCGTCTCCACTATGCAGTAAAAGACGCATGCGGCATACCCGCGAAAACGCACATGCGGCGTGTCTTTTAAGAATGCAGCATGTCCTTACATTGCAGAAAAAACGCAAGGACAACGCAGGTGACCTGACAGTGACCTCAGGTGCAGATTTATTCAGAATTTTACCTGCATAAAATCCTGACCAAATCCTGATGCAATCCTGAACGTGGACACATACCCCAAAACATCAGCGATCCACCTCCGTGCTTTACAGTAGGAATGGTGTTCCTTTCATCATAGGTCTTGCTGACCTCTCTTCAAATGTATGGTTGTGGCCAAAAAGTTCAATTTTGGTCCAATCAATCCAAATTACCTTGTTCATGAAGTTTTGAGGCTTGTCTATGTGCTGTTTTGAATATCGTAGGCAAGATACTTTGTTGTATTTGCGCAGTAATGGCTTTCTTCTGGCGACTCGACCATGCAGCCCATTTTTCTTCAAGTGCCTCTTTATTGAGCTTCTTGAAACAGCAACACCACTAGTTTTCAGAGAGTCCAGTATTTCAGCTGATGTTATTCGTGGATTTTTCTTTGCATCCCAAACAATTTTCCTGGCAGTTGTGGACAAAATGTTTGTTGGCCTACCTGATGATTGTCTTGTTTTTACAGAGCCCCTGATTTTCCATTTGTTAATCACAGTTTGAATGCTGCTGACTGGCATTATCAATTCCTTGGCTATCTTTTCGTATCCCTTTCCTGTTTTATACAGTTCAACTACCTTTTCCTGTAGATCCATTGACAATTCTTTTGCTTTCCCCATAATTAACAATCCAGAAATGTCAGTGGCTGAATGAAAGATGCAAGAGTCTGTCTGGATCCCTGAAACTCACTCAGCTTTTACACACACACTAATTACAAGCAAACAGGTCACAGGTGAGGATGTTACCTTTAGTAGCCATTCAAACCCATTTGTGTCAACATCTGTGCATATTATCAGGCCAAAATCACGAGGGTATGTGAACTTTTGATCAGGGTCATTTGCATGTTTTGGGTTGTCATGATTTAAAAAGAGAAAACACAGTAGTTTGACAATAAATGGCTTCACTCAACTTCTTATTCTCTGAAAAAAATGCCAAGAAAGCAAAAATTCTGCCGGGGTATGTAAACTTTTGAGCACAACTGTAAGTTGGACTTCAGGTAAGAAAGGGTGATATGTGAGATAGAACAATCATACTGATCACTTACTGCTCTCTGTTTGGAGGTTTTCTTAGTTGTTCAGCCATAAGTTTAGCTGAAAAATTGTAGAAATTCAACATGTTCTGAAAAAAGGAATCCTCGGACACCTCAAACTAAAAGAAAGACAATATTTATGTGCATAAAAGATAAAGAGATACAATATTTTTTCCACCTAAGTGCAGCAGGTTACTGTGTGTACCAAAATATATGTAAAATTGAATATATGAAGCGTAAACTGCTCTACTGCCCTATAGATTATACTTGTAATTAAGCTACTTAGTGCACAAATTGTTCAATTTGTGTATGCCCATCAGCTACAAGTGACAATGCATATCTTTCTCTGATGGAATCCTAACCTTTTTCCATCAGACATAATGGCTCAAAAGCCTACAAATTGAAAGGGCAGGTAGGATGCCACACTAATTAAAACCAGCATGATGGGTAGAGTGCACAGCCAACTATGGAGGGTGTCACTCACTACCTTCAGTTGTATGCTAAAAAAAAAGACTGACCAGCACCTCCTAACAGAATGAGACAAGTGTGAACAGGTGCAAGCTGCTGTGACTGCTGTAAATACCAATCAAAAAGCGCAGTAGTTCAGCAAACTGCAATGTTGCCTTTTAGACGATACTTATAAAATGAAGGTACTTTGTGCAGAAGTCGGCCTATCTAGCCGTATAAGTAGCTAATTTAGTCATTTACAATCCTGGATTATCTCCACTATTCCATTATACTATTTATCTTGCTGTGAGATAACTGACTGTAGTAGATGTCTCCCCTGGTGCAGTGTACAAGGATTGATAATCTCTGTAATTTGTCCTTGACCATTAACCTAGAAACAGTAGTATAGAAAAAAGAGAGCAAGAGCAAGATACTTTTCAGGTAGTGGAAATCCGAACATTAGCCGACACTCGCTTCTTCATAAGCAAGATGTTATCGCTCAGACTAAGGACCATCTAGGTCAGAAGCGCGTTGCCTCGGGTCTGTATGCGTTCCTTGTTTGCCATTTTATTAATTCTTGTGCCACTGTGTGGCCAACCTGGATGCAATAACGTATATATATATATATGAAGCAAGTGTCGGCTATTGTTCGGATTTCAACAACCAAGAACCATTCCCCAATCAATGAAAATGCAATAGATCACCAAAAAATTAACCCTTGTAAGGAGCAGCAAGAAGGCATAGCTGTGGGTCATTATGAATTATTTATCTAAGAAATTATTATCTAGTAAAACTAATTGTGGTTAATATCAATATTATGAGCCTTCCGCCTGCCATGTCTACTTATCCCTGGTCCTCTAGTAGATTCCTCTATTAAAGCTGACCATTACATCACTGCTTTAAATATTGTGATCACATGTCTAATTGATTTTTCATTATCTATCTGTCTCTTACCCCATCATACACTTCATCCAGCTCCTTTGTGTCCAGGATAAAGTCAGGAAATCCTATCATGTCATATATAGCATCTGCCTGAAAAGAAAAAACAAAGGTCCATAATAATATTCACATTGGCTGTCAGTCCCGTTTTTGGCCTCATTCAGATGTCAGTTTTTCACGTAAAAGCTTGATCCATACTTTTCACAGATAAAACATGTACCTATTATATTCCTTGGGGTGTTCACAAGACCATGTATTTTTGTGAACCGAGTGGTCTGCACAAAATCATGCAGACAGGTCCAATTCACAGATTAAACTCGTCAGTACAAGTCTATGTGTCTGTGAAAAAAAATCGGACAGCACTTGGATGCCATTCATGTGCTGTATGATTTTCATGTTTGCGTAACCTTCTCATATCCTAAAAGAGCTGATAAAACTCTGATAGTAAAAACAGACACACTGACAAATAAATACTGATCCAAAACACTGATGAAAATCGATCTGTTTTTTTTTAACACAATGAAAATATTAACAATATTAGCAATAATTCTAATCAATGAAAATCATCAATGTCCACTGAAGCCAGTTCAATGTCTGACTTTAGATCAATAGAATGTAGTTGCACAGAAACAATCAACAACAACTAAAGAACCGTATCCATACACTAAATACATATAACATCATACACTACCCAAAATCACACCGGTCCCCATGCCCATCATCCCCTCCCCAGAAATGTCATTAAGTAACAAGTTAAAGGGAACCTGTCAGCAGGATTGTGCACAGTAACCTACAGTGTCAGGTTGGTGCCGTTATACTGAGTTAAATGATCCCTTGGGTGATGAAATCCGTCTTATGGTTAATCTTTATTTTCAGTTTTGTGTTAATTATATGCCCGTGCTGCGGGGCGGCCTGTGGGGGTCTTCATGTGGTGCTCTGATTAGGTATTCATAATGCAGACTGCTGACAGGTCACTGACCCCTCACTGACCTGCCCCCTAGTTTGCATAATGAATACCTACCTGTACATACTGAAGAAAAAAAAAAACCTGCAGGCAGGGACCAGCCATGGCACCTGCGCTACAGCATAATCGCATGTTTAGTTTAGTACTAATCACTGTTCTTCATGTTATTGATCAAGTCCATAAAAAGAAATAATTTTGAAAATGGCTCCTGCACAGTAGCAGCTATCGGTGTGTATAGAGATTCGATAGCTGCTATTGTGCAGGCTCCGGCGGCGCCATCTTGCTGGAGAAGAAAAAAAATGTCCTCCGAGTTGGTGCCACCCGTGCCTGCGTAGTAGCACCTCTCAGCGATCTCCTGGGGCACGGGCATATCATTACAACACAACTGAAAATAAAGATTAACCAATAACCACAAGATGGATTTTATCAACTAAGGTATCATTTTATTAAGTATAACAGCGCCAACCAGACAGTGTCTGTAGGTTACTGTCCACAATCCTGCTGACAGGTTCACTTTAAGAAGACATATGATGGAACTAAATCTATAGAAGGCTCTCCTGGATTTGTAGACAATCTATAAGAAGGAATATTAATGAGATTACAGTGGTTGCATCTCCTTCTACCAGAAGTAACATAAGGATTTTAGATTTAGTCCAATAACCATTTGTCTTTTCGAAGACAAATTTATACATTTTAATAGTTATGGCTTCAGAATGTTTTTTCAATTATATTTGTGATACACATGTGCACCATGCTGTTTGTTCTTATCTGTGTTTGCCCTATCAACATGGCACTTCTTGGACTGTATATTGGCTTTGTTCACCTTGATATTTCATGTGTTTCCAATCCCTAGCCGCATTAACATTTACACACAAACACATGCCTGTCATTATTAAGAATATGGTAATCCACACAATGGACCATATTTATTAGTCTATGCCTGCTTTTTGTGTCAACTGTCCTTTAAAGGGAACCTATCATGTTGGAAATGGTATCTGATCTGCAGGTCATGTGGGGGTTGCCTGTTGACCAACCAGGCAACCCCCACATGTACTTACGCTGGCTAACAAATGTAAATCATCCAGCTGTGGCAAGAAGAACTAAATCTCCGAGCACTAAAAAAATACCCGGAGGACACCCGAGCGTGCTCGAGAAATCTCGAGTAATGAGTATATTCGCTCATCACTATTAAACACCTTCTCCTTTGCTGCTCTCCTCGTCTTTTCATCCATCCATGTTAAACCTCCCAATGTGAACTCAAAAGCGGATCGAATCTCGGAAATCATCTGCTCTGCCTGAAAAACAGTGAAATCAAGCATATCAGTTGTCACAATATGTATGACTTCACAAAAGTCTTTTAGATAATAATGTCTTACTTACAATTGTTTTACTGTTTTTATCAAATGTAGACTTAACAAACAGAGATCCTAGGGCAAAACCCAGTGTGTCATCTGTATTGGACAGGCAGGTCTGCCAGCGAGGAGTGCAGGACTGCAACACAAAGAAAATGTGTGTCTAGTGATAGAAAAGGAGATTGGTTCTGTTGCATTAATAATGATAATAATCTTTATATATAGCGCCAACATATTCCGCAGCACTTTACAGTTTAACAGTTTCAAACACAACAGTCATAAGTAACAACGTTAACAATACAATAATTAAAGCAAAATAAGATGACCCTGCTGATGAGAGCTTACAATCTACAATGAGGTGGGGGAGATACAAAGTACAGGTGTGTATTTACAATTATGTATTTACAATGATGGTCCAGCCATCTTCAGGGGTGGGGGGATAGATGGAAGTAGTGAATGGGCTACACACACAAACATAAAATGACATTGATTAGGGAACGTGATAGGCTGCGCTGAACAAATGTGTTTTGAGGGTGCACCTAAAACTATGCAAATTGTGGATGGTCCTAATATCTTGGGGTAGAGCATTCCAGAGGATTGGCGCATCACGGGAGAAGTCTTGGAGTCGGGAGTAGGAGGTACAAATTAGTGTAGAGGTTAGTCGAAAGTCGTTTGCAGAGCGCAGCGGTCGGTTAGGCCGATAGACCGAAATGAGGGAGGAGATGTAAGGGGGTGCCGCACTGTGGAGATCTTTGTGGGTGAGAACAAGTACTTTGAATTGGATTCTATAATTAATGGGCAGAGAGTGTAATGATTAGCGAAGAGCGGACACGTCTGAAAACCGATTAGCTAGATGGACAACCCTGGCTGCTGCATTAAGGATAGACTGGAGAGGGCAAAGTCAAGTAAGAGAGAGGCCAGTTAATAGAGAATTACAGTAATCCAGGCGGGAGTGGATCAAGCCGACAGTGAGGGTTTTTGTTGTTTCCATGGTGAGAAAAGGGTGGATTCTAGAGATGTTCTTTAGGTGTAAGCGGCATGAGTGGGCAAGAGATTGCATACGGGATGTGAAGGAGAGATCGGAGTCAAACATAACACCCAGACAGCGCACCTACTGCTGGGGTGTTATTATGGTGCCACCCACGGAGAGGAAATGTCAGGTTTAGGGAGGTTAGTAGATGGCGGGAGCAGAAGAAGTTCAGTTTTGGAGAGGTTGAGTTTCAGATACAGAGCAGACATGATATTGGAGACTGCAGACAGTCGCTGGCGTTCTGTAGTACAGCAGGGGTAAGGTCAGGGGATGACGTGTATAATTGTGTGTCTTCGGCATAACGATGGTACTGAAAGCCAAATCTGCTGATGGTCTGTCCAATTGGGGCTGTGTAGAGGGAGAAGAGAAGCCCTGAGGTACCCCGACAGTGAGAGGAAGAGGAGATGAAGTGGAGCCAGGGAACAGAACACTGAAGGGGTGGTCAGAAAGATTGGAAGAGAACCAGGAGAGAGCAATGTCCTTAATGCCTAGTGACTGGAGCCTAGAGAGTAGGAGATGGTGGTCAGCAGTGTCGAAAGCTGCAGAAAGGTAGAGACGAATGAGCAGAGAGTGCTCACCGTTAAGGTACCGTTACACTTAGCGATTTACCAACGATCATGACCAGCGATAAGACCTGGCCGTGATCATTGGTAAGTCGTTGTGTGGTCGCTGGAGAGCTGTCACACAGACAGTTCTCCAGCGACCAACGATGCCGAAGTCCCCGGGTAACCAGGGTAAACATCGGGTTACTAAGTGCAGGGCCGCGCTTAGTAACCCAATATTTACCCTGGTTACCATTGTAAATGTAAAAAAAAAAACCAGTACATACTCACATTCCGGTGTCTGTCACGTCCCTCGCCGTCAGCTTCCCACACTGACTGTGAGCGCCGGCCGAAAAGCACAGCACAGCGGTGACGTCACCGCTGTGCTTTATGGCCGGCGTTTTAGGCTTTTTTAGGTAAGTTTTGGCAAACTCCAGCCTGGCTTTTTTGTCTCGGGGTAAGAAGTGGAGTCTTCCTGCGTCTCCTACCATACAGTCCCTTTTCATTCAGACGCCGATGGATAGTACGGGTTGACACTGTTGTACCCTCGGACTGCAGGGCAGCTTGAACTTGTTTGGATGTTAGTCGAGGTTCTTTACACAATCTTGCATTGAAATCTTTTGTCGATTTTTCTTTTTTTTCGTCCACATCTAGGGAGGCTTTAAACTTCTTGATGACACTGCGCACGGTAGACACAGGAACATTCAGGTCTTTGGAGATGGATTTGTAGCCTTGAGATTGCTCATGCTTCCTCACAATTTGGTTTCTTGAGTCCTCAGACAGTTCTTTGGTCTTCTTTCTTTTCTCCATGCTCAATGTGGTACACACAAGGACACAGGACAGAGGTTGAGTCAACTTTAATCCATGTCAACTGGCTGCAAGTGTGATTTAGTTATTGCCAACACCTGTTAGGTGCCGCAGGTAAGTTACAGGTGCTGTTAATTACACAAATTAGGCTACTTTCACACTAGCGTTGGAATCTCCCCGTCACAATGCGTCAGGCAGAGATTCCGACGCTAGCGTTTAACGCACTGCACAACGGAAGCAGCGGATGCATTTCTCCGGCGCATCCACTGCCCCATTGTGAGGTGCGGGGAGGTGGGGGCGGAGATCCGGCTGCGCATGCGCGGTCGGAAAAAGCGGTCCATCAGGAGCAAAAAACATTACATGTAGCGTTTTTTGCTCCCGACGGTCCGCCAAAGCACGACACATCCGTCGCACGACGGATGCGACGTGTGGCAATCCGTCGCAATGCGTCGTCAATACAAGTCTATGGGGAAAAAACGCATCCTGCAAGCACTTTTGCAGGATGCGTTTTTTCTGCAAAACGACGCGTTGTGACGGATTGCAGTTAACGCTAGTGTGAAAGTAGCCTTAGAGAAGCATCACGTGATTTTTTGAACAGTGCCAATACTTTTGTCCACCCCTTTTTTATGTTTGGTGTGGAATTATATCCAATTTGGCTTTAGGACAATTCTTTTTGTGTTTTTTTCATTTAAGACAAATTAAATGAAGATAATAATACCAAATAATTTGTGTTTGCAATCATTTTCAGGAAGAAAATGAGTATTATCTGACAGAATTGCAGGGGTGTCAATACTTTTGACCATGACTGTATTTTCTCTATAAAGTGGGAGGCCAGGTCATCAGCACAAATGTCTGTGATAGGGGCTTGTGCTTTTGGCCTGAGGAGGGAGTGAAAGGTGTCAAAAGGTTTCTTGGGGTTGCTGGATAGTGAGGAGATCAGAGTGGTGAAGTAGGTCTATTTGGCGAGGTGAAGGGCAGAATTATAGGTTCTTAACATAAATTTGAAGTGTATGAAGTCTTCTGGTGTGCGTGTTTTCCTCCATAAGCGTTCAGCACTTCTAAAGTATCGCTGGAGAAATCGGGTTTGCGATGTGAGCCAGGGTGAGGGGAGCTACTTGGTCAAGGGTGCTTCTAAGAGTTTCATTGAAGTGATGTACAGCCAGATCAAGACTGGAAAAAGAAGAGATTGGGGACAATGATAAGTGTAGGGAGTCTGAAAGTGTATGAGGGTTAATAGCATGTAGATTTCTGAATGTGTGATAGGTAGAAGTGTGCTGGGGTGGGCGAGGAATTGTGAGTGTGAGGGAGAGAATGTTACGGTGAGTTATCTAGGTAGGATATTGAACAGAGCCGGACAAAGACCAGGTCAAGGTGTTTCAGATGTTGAGAGCTGTGAGAGGCCTAGAGAAGTGGTTAGTGATAGAAGCTGGGAAGACGTTGCATTCAGAAGGTTTTGGAAAAAACATAAACAAATGTTCAGACGATCAAGAGAAAGTCTAAGTTCAGATTGTATTATTCATATGTTTTAATATAGTGATAATAACATTTATATTTGATATATTTTTTGATAGTTGTGACTTCATAGTTTTGTAGATTATTTATAAAAATTATTTAGAACAATATTATACAATACAATATTATATAAACAATATTTCTAACAAGAAATATACCATCTTTCAACATTCTACAATTAAAACCAAATAGTGAGCAACTATTATGAAACATAGACTGTCCTAAACTAGAGAATCTAAAAGTTCTCTACAAAACACTGATATGTGAAAAATTATATTTTTAGCTAACAGTTCTGCAGCATAGTTTCAATACTTGGAGTCACTGATTACAAAAGCTTTGACATCCAAATGACAATCCTTTGCCCTTTGCTTATGCAGTTCACCACATTAAAGGAAATCTGTAACCAGAATTTTTACCACCTACCCTGAGAGGAGCATGATGGAGAGAGACCTAGACCCTGATTCGGTGTATCACTTAGTGGACTGCAGACATTTGTCCATCCAGTTCAGCCTATATTCCATCAGAATAAATCCCCAGATCTACGTCCTTCTAAAGATCCTAATCACTGTAAGATTTATTATTGTTACGCTCCAGGAAGACATCCAGGCCTCTCTTGAACCCCTCGAATGAGTTCGCTATCACCACCTCCTCAGGCAAGGAATTCCAGATTCTCACTGCCCTAACAGTAAAGAATCCTCTTCTATGTTGGTGGAAAAACCTTCATCTCCTCCAGATGCAGGGAATGCCCTCTTGTGACCGTCACCTTCCTTGGTATAAACAGATACTCGGAGAGATATTTGTATTGTCCCCTTATATATTTTTACATGGTTATTTGATCGCTCTTCAGTCGTCTTTTTTCTAGACTAAATAATCCTAATTTTGCTAATCTATCTGGGTATTGTAGTTCCCCCATCCATTTTATTAGTTTTGTTGCCCTCCTTTGTACTCGCTCTAGTTCCATTATATCCTTCCTGAACACCTGTGCCCAAAACTGTACACAGTACTGCATGTGCGGTCTAACCAGGGATTTGTACAGAGGCAGTATAATGCTCTCATCATGTGTATGCAGACCTTTTTAATGCACCCCATGATCCTGTTTGCCTTGGCAGCCGCTGCTTGGCACTGGCTGCTCCAGGTAAGTTTATCATTAAATAGGATCCCCAAGTCCTTATCCAGGTCATAGATTATGTTAACATTTAGGTGGATGATAATAATGTGTCATTACAAAAATATTGCCAGACCAAAAGGAAGAAAATGTTGCCTTCTGTATGGTACTGCAACCTCTTAGGTACCCATACATTCTGAACAGTTGTCAGCATAACATATTTATAGCCAGCAGCTATATCTCCCAACCTTCCCATACATATTAATTAATGTGAGGCATTGAAATTACACATGTCCAATCCTTCCTTCACCTGATATAATTAATCAGGGGAGAGTCAGGAGGGCTCAATACAGACATAGGCTGGATGTCGGTTCCCCCTGAAAACTCTGATGACTTTACTCTAATGTGTATGAGAAGTACTTATGGGAATTAGTCATCATCTAAAGGGAATTTGTCATGTAAAATAACACTGTTAATCTGCAGATTATTAGCGTTCTGGCACCGTGCAGTGCCTGCACTGAGAGCCTCGCTGCCTGGAGTTAATAAACTTTATTCCTCTCGGCACGCTCGCTCTTTCAGTCAGAGGGGCGGTGCTGGCACAGTTTCTGTCACCGCTCTGGATATAGAGAGTGACAGCTGTAACCACGCCATAGCACTGCTAAGTCATCTATTTCTATACATTTGACATGCTCGGGTCAGGAGAGCCGCTGGCCGTCTGTGCACTGCAATGCGATCGCCATCTGTTTTATACGGCCATCTGACTGCATCCCTTAAAGGCTCAAAACTTTTTGTCTGTAACCAACCGCACTTGTCTGTTTGAAATAAATACCGTAAATACATAATATGTTCATTATCACCAAATGTGAAAACGTCAGTGTAAGTGCTAGTAGTTACATATTTTAGGCCAAGTCCTCCAAATTTGCATTATACCATGTATAAAACCTTAGTGAAAAATTTGCACTCTGTGTTTAAAGGTGTTGGTTATTTTAACAAATGTGTTGGGGAGACATAATTTTGTGGTATTTATTAATATATAAATATTACAGGTTATTTTCCTCCTTCTTCTTAGGCTGCATGGCTCTTCTATTCTAAAAATGGCTGCTGATGTAGGTGCATGTGACCAGACCTGTCCGTCATCCTCTTCCAAACCTCCAAAAAACTTTCCTAAGCACAGTTTTTTTTTACAATTGGCACAGGATAATGGACAGAATCAGAGCCTGCATGATTGGACACAGATACACTTTTTCTCTGAAACGCTGTAGCCAAGATCTGGTCAGGGACCAGACTAGTCCGGCGCCACCTCCAGGCGGCTTTCTCCAGCGCCACTGTAGGTGATTGACAGGTATCTATCTACCCACATGAGAGAAACCTGGAACAGTGCCTATGATCTTCAAACTATATTTTCACTGAGACGTCTGAGCTCCAATTCATACAAAATTGTCAGACATACCTTTTTTGCCCCATAAAGTGATTCAAGTAATTTGTCCTGGGCTTTCTCAAAACGAGAATCTAGACTGGGGGACATCTTCTGGACAAGGTTCCAAATCAAGTAATTGTTTAGTATACTGTAAGAGAAAGAGAATTAGTCCCACTGATTATAGGAAGTGGATGTGTGAAAATAAAAGAAGATGAGAACTAATGAATTAATATCAGGTAATTTAATTAGCTTTTAGCTGGGTATATACACAAGATGGCATTGGATCGAACACTCATTCAGACCTCAATTACTACTTTTATAGGTATATTAAACCCTATGCTCAATCCTTGTTTTTTTCACAGCTGCCATTGTGGACAGCTGGGGGACCCAAGAGGGTGACATTGATGTGCCTTTTAATAAAAAAAAAAAAAGCTTAGGTATTGGCTTACTTTAAAAAAGAAAGGAGTTTTAGTATTTTAATAATTTTAATATTTTTTTTTATATTCCTACAACAATCATTCATATACTATGACTTTTTAATTGTGAACCAACTATGTGAAACCAGAAAAATCCTTAGAAAAAGGGGCTGATCATCGCCTGTATGTAGCAGAGGGGATCGGACAACTGCAGGTTCTAGTCTCCTATGGAGACTATTGAAGCATGCAAAAAGTAAAAAAAAGTTTCTAAAAATATTTTAAAAATAGAAAAGTTTAAATCACCCCCCATTCGCCCCATTCTAAATAAAACAATTAAAAAAACACAAAATGCACAAATTTGGTATCGCCACGTTTAGAATCGCCCAATCTATCTGTTAGGGCTAGCGGAACGCACCAAATAATGAGACAGATAGAGTATGGTGCATTCGCAGCCCGGGGTCCACCGTGCAGAGATGGAACCTGCTGCCAAGTAATGACGGACTATATGGCGGTACTCATAAGTATACACACGTGGGTTAGACTTCACCCAGCGTGAAGGAAGCGACCCTGTTGCGCCACAGGATCGCGGTACCGCACATAGAGCGCGAGCAAGTAGTCAGCGAACTCAACCCCAACTAGGATTGAAGTCCGATTAGACCCTTGCTGGCACAACACCGCAACTGGGTGTGTAAGGAAGCTAAATAGCAATATTAGGGCACAAGAGTGCATGCGGTGCCGCACTGACGAACGCCACTAACCACCCAGGCTTGGGTAAGGAAAGCACAGAGGAAGTGCACGGCGCCGTACTGGCGGTCTCAGCAACTGGACGCTGTAATGTGTGATTTGTGCTGTAGGATAAGTCGGGCGCTAGAAAGCAACCATACACCTTCCGCGAACAGACATTCAATAGGGAAGGGGTATCCAAGGACGACTTGCACTCACAACAAACACACGTAAGCAAATGTACACTAGCGCATGGCCGTGCGTGTTGTGAATTCTGTGGCTGAATTCACTCCTGTGGTCACAAGTGGTACTGCAGCTTCTGAGCTTCCTCCCTCAGGTGTTCTGGTGAGCTCGTTAACTGCTTCATTACTTAACTCCGCCTGATGCTGCTATCCTTGCTCCTTGTCAATGTTTCAGTGTTGGATCTGAGCTTCTCCTGATTGTTCCTGTGACCTGCTGCTCTGTATAGGTAAGTGCTTTTTGTTTTTTTTGTTGCTTTTTTTCTGTCCAGCTTGTCTTTTGTTCTGCTGGAAGCTCTGAGACGCAAAGGGTGTACCGCCGTGCCGTTAGTTCGGCACGGTGGGGTTTTTTTGCCCCCTTTGCGTGGTTTTGCTTTAGGGTTTTTTGTAGACTGCAAAGTTCGCTTTACTGTCCTCGCTCTGTCCTAGAATATTGGGCCCCACTTTGCTGAATCTATTTCATCCCTACGTTTTGTCTTTTCATCTTACTCACAGTCATTATATGTGGGGGGCTGCCTTTTCCTTTGGGGAATTTCTCTGGGGCAAGTCAGGCCTATTTTTCTATCTTCAGGCTAGCTAGTTTCTTAGGCTGTGCCGAGTTGCCTAGGTAGTTGTTAGGCGCAATCCACAGCCGCTTTTAGTTGTGTTTAGGATAGGATCAGGTGTGCAGTCTACAGAGTTTCCACGTCTCAGAGCTCGTTCTTGTATTTTTGGGTATTTGTCAGATCACTGTGTGCGCTCTGATCGCTAAGCACACTGTGTTTCTGGATTGCCTTCATAACACCTGTCATTAGCAAACATAACAGTACAAGGAGCCACAAACTAATGATTCTCAATAGAGGGAAAGAAAAAGTTCTGACATCATTTTTTTTTTTTTTTTTTTTCTGCTCTGTGTTCACTTTTTTTTTTTCCCCTAGACATTTGGGTGATTCTGGACACAGGTGTGGACATGGATATTCAGGGTCTGTGCTCTTCAATGGATAATCTCGTTATAAATGTACAAAAAATTCAAGATACTATTGATCAGAAATCTATGTTAGAACCAAGAATTCCTATTCCTGATTTGTTTTTTGGAGATAGAACTAAGTTTCTAAGTTTCAAAAATAATTGTAAGCTATTTCTGGCCTTGAAACCTCATTCTTCTGGTAATCCTATTCAACAGGTTTTGATTATTATTTCTTTTTTGCGCGGCGACCCTCAAGACTGGGCATTTTCTCTTGCGCCAGGAGACCCTGCATTGAGTAGTGTCGATGCGTTTTTCCTGGCGCTCGGATTGCTGTACGATGAGCCTAATTCAGTGGATCAGGCTGAGAAAATTTTGCTGGCTTTATGCCAGGGTCAGGATGATATAGAAGTATATTGTCAGAAATTTAGGAAATGGTCAGTACTCACTCAGTGGAATGAATCTGCGCTGGCAGCTTTGTTCAGAAAGGGTCTCTCTGAGGCTCTTAAGGATGTCATGGTGGGATTTCCTATGCCTGCTGGTTTGAATGAGTCTTTGTCTTTGGCCATTCAGATCGGTCGACGCTTAAGCGAGCGTAAATCTGTGCACCATTTGGCGGTACTGCCTGAGGTTAAACCTGAGCCTATGCAGTGCGATAGGACTATGACTAGAGTTGAACGGCAGGAATACAGACGTCTGAATGGTCTGTGTTTCTACTGTGGTGATTCCACTCATGCTATTTCTGATTGTCCTAAGCGCACTAAGCGGTCCGCTAGGTCTGCCGTCATTGGTACTGTACAGTCCAAATTCCTTCTGTCCATTACCTTGATATGCTCTTTGTCGTCGTTTTCTGTCATGGCGTTTGTGGATTCGGGCGCTGCCCTGAATCTGATGGATTTGGATTATGCTAAACGTTGTGGGTTTTTCTTGGAGCCTTTGCGGTGTCCTATTCCATTGAGAGGAATTGATGCTACACCTTTGGCCAAGAATAAACCTCAATACTGGGCCCAGCTGACCATGTGCATGGCTCCTGCACATCAGGAAGTTATTCGCTTTCTGGTGTTGCATAATCTGCATGATGTGGTCGTGTTGGGGTTGCCATGGCTACAAACCCATAATCCAGTATTGGATTGGAATTCCATGTCGGTATCCAGCTGGGGTTGTCAGGGGGTACATGGTGATGTTCCATTTTTGTCGATTTCGTCATCCACCCCTTCTGAGGTCCCAGAGTTCTTGTCTGATTATCAGGATGTATTTGAAGAGCCCAAGTCCGATGCTCTACCTCCGCATAGGGATTGTGATTGTGCTATCAATTTGATTCCTGGTAGTAAATTCCCTAAAGGTCGATTATTTAATTTATCCGTGCCCGAACACGCCGCTATGCGCAGTTATGTGAAGGAATCCCTGGAGAAGGGACATATTCACCCATCGTCATCACCACTGGGAGCAGGGTTCTTCTTTGTAGCCAAGAAGGATGGTTCGCTGAGACCGTGTATTGATTACCGCCTTCTTAATAAGATCACTGTTAAATTTCAGTATCCCTTGCCATTGTTATCTGACTTGTTTGCTCGGATTAAGGGGGCTAGTTGGTTCACTAAGATAGATCTTCGTGGTGCGTATAATCTGGTGAGAATCAGGCAAGGAGATGAATGGAAAACTGCATTCAATACGCCCGAGGGTCATTTTGAGTATCTAGTGATGCCGTTCGGACTTGCCAATGCTCCATCTGTGTTTCAGTCTTTTATGCATGACATCTTCCGTGAGTATCTGGATAAATTCCTGATTGTTTACTTGGATGACATTTTGATCTTCTCAGATGATTGGGAGTCTCATGTGAAGCAGGTCAGAATGGTTTTTCAGGTCCTGCGTGCTAACTCTTTGTTTGTGAAGGGATCAAAGTGTCTCTTCGGTGTGCAGAAAGTTTCATTTTTGGGGTTCATCTTTACCCCTTCTACTATCGAGATGGATCCAGTTAAGGTCCAAGCCATCCAGGATTGGATTCAGCCGACATCTCTGAAAAGTCTGCAAAAGTTCCTGGGCTTTGCTAATTTTTATCGTCGCTTCATCTGTAATTTTTCTAGCATTGCCAAACCATTGACCGATTTGACCAAGAAGGGTGCTGATTTGGTTAATTGGTGTTCTGCTGCTGTGGAAGCTTTTCAGGAGTTGAAGCGTCGTTTTTGTTCTGCCCCTGTGTTGTGTCAGCCAGATGTTTCTCTTCCGTTCCAGGTCGAGGTTGATGCTTCTGAGATTGGAGCAGGGGCGGTTTTGTCACAGAGAGGTTCTGATTGCTCAGTGATGAAACCATGTGCTTTCTTTTCCAGGAAGTTTTCGCCCGCTGAGCGTAATTATGATGTGGGCAATCGAGAGTTGCTGGCCATGAAGTGGGCATTCGAGGAGTGGCGTCATTGGCTTGAAGGAGCTAAGCATCGCGTGGTGGTATTGACTGATCATAAGAACTTGACTTATCTCGAGTCTGCCAAGCGCTTGAATCCTAGACAGGCCCGTTGGTCGTTATTTTTTGCCCGCTTCGACTTTGTGATTTCGTACCTTCCGGGCTCTAAAAATGTGAAGGCGGATGCTCTGTCTAGGAGTTTTGTGCCCGACTCTCCGGGTTTATCTGAGCCAGCGGGTATCCTCAAGGAAGGAGTCATTGTGTCTGCCATCTCCCCTGATTTGCGGCGGGTGCTGCAAAAATTTCAGGCGAATAAACCTGATCGTTGTCCAGCAGAGAAACTGTTCGTCCCTGATAGGTGGACTAATAAACTTATCTCTGAACTTCATTGTTCGGTGTTGGCTGGTCATCCTGGAATCTTTGGTACCAGAGTGGCTAGATCCTTCTGGTGGCCATCTCTGTCACGGGATGTACGTACTTTTGTGCATTCCTGTGGGATTTGTGCTAGGGCTAAGCCCTGCTGTTCTCGTGCCAGTGGGTTGCTTTTGCCCTTGCCGGTCCCAAAGAGGCCTTGGACACATATTTCGATGGATTTCATTTCTGACCTTCCCGTTTCTCAAAAGATGTCAGTCATTTGGGTGGTCTGTGATCGCTTTTCTAAAATGGTCCATCTGGTGCCCTTGGCTAAATTGCCTTCCTCCTCTGATTTGGTACCTTTGTTCTTTCAGCATGTGGTTCGGTTGCATGGCATTCCTGAGAATATTGTTTCTGACAGAGGTTCCCAGTTTGTTTCAAGGTTTTGGCGAGCCTTTTGTGGTAGGATGGGCATTGACCTATCCTTTTCCTCGGCTTTCCATCCTCAGACTAATGGCCAGACCGAACGAACCAATCAGACCTTGGAAACATATCTGAGATGTTTTGTTTCTGCAGACCAGGATGATTGGGTGTCCTTTTTGCCGTTGGCTGAGTTCGCCCTTAATAATCGGGCCAGCTCGGCTACCTTGGTTTCTCCATTTTTTTGCAATTCTGGGTTCCATCCTCGTTTCTCTTCAGGACAGGTTGAGTCTTCGGACTGTCCTGGTGTGGATTCTGTGGTGGATAGGTTGCAGCAGATCTGGACTCAGGTAGTGGACAATTTGATCTTGTCCCAGGAGAAAGCTCAACTTTTCGCTAATCGCAGACGCCGTGTGGGTCCCCGACTTCGTGTTGGGGATCTGGTTTGGTTATCTTCTCGTCATATTCCTATGAAGGTTTCCTCTCCTAAATTTAAACCTCGTTTTATTGGTCCGTATAGGATTTCTGAGGTTCTCAATCCTGTGTCTTTTCGTTTGACCCTCCCAGACTCCTTTTCCATACATAATGTATTCCATAGGTCGTTGTTGCGGAGATACGTGGCACCTATGGTTCCATCTGTTGAGCCTCCTGCCCCGGTTTTGGTGGAGGGGGAATTGGAGTATATTGTGGAGAAGATTTTGGATTCTCGTGTTTCTAGACGGAAACTCCAGTATCTGGTTAAATGGAAGGGTTATGCTCAGGAAGATAATTCCTGGGTTTTTGCCTCTGATGTTCATGCTTCCGATCTTGTTCGTGCCTTTCATGCGGCTCATCCTGGTCGGCCTGGGGGCTCTGGTGAGGGTTCGGTGACCCCTCCTCAAGGGGGGGGGTACTGTTGTGAATTCTGTGGCTGAATTCACTCCTGTGGTCACAAGTGGTACTGCAGCTTCTGAGCTTCCTCCCTCAGGTGTTCTGGTGAGCTCGTTAACTGCTTCATTACTTAACTCCGCCTGATGCTGCTATCCTTGCTCCTTGTCAATGTTTCAGTGTTGGATCTGAGCTTCTCCTGATTGTTCCTGTGACCTGCTGCTCTGTATAGCTAAGTGCTTTTTGTTTTTTTTGTTGCTTTTTTTCTGTCCAGCTTGTCTTTTGTTCTGCTGGAAGCTCTGAGACGCAAAGGGTGTACCGCCGTGCCGTTAGTTCGGCACGGTGGGGTTTTTTTGCCCCCTTTGCGTGGTTTTGCTTTAGGGTTTTTTGTAGACTGCAAAGTTCGCTTTACTGTCCTCGCTCTGTCCTAGAATATCGGGCCCCACTTTGCTGAATCTATTTCATCCCTACGTTTTGTCTTTTCATCTTACTCACAGTCATTATATGTGGGGGGCTGCCTTTTCCTTTGGGGAATTTCTCTGGGGCAAGTCAGGCCTATTTTTCTATCTTCAGGCTAGCTAGTTTCTTAGGCTGTGCCGAGTTGCCTAGGTAGTTGTTAGGCGCAATCCACAGCCGCTTTTAGTTGTGTTTAGGATAGGATCAGGTGTGCAGTCTACAGAGTTTCCACGTCTCAGAGCTCGTTCTTGTATTTTTGGGTATTTGTCAGATCACTGTGTGCGCTCTGATCGCTAAGCACACTGTGTTTCTGGATTGCCTTCATAACACCTGTCATTAGCAAACATAACACGTGCGGTCATGCGCAGTTTATATAGTTGCAGCACAGGAAGTGGCCACAGAAACTTTGCCCTTCCAAGACCTGCCAAGAGGACCAATGGAATGTGCTGCAGGACCTGAGCACATGACCCTCGATCTCCAACGGGAGATCTTGCCCTGGGCATGCTCAGTGTGTGCAGACAAGGACTTAGTCCCAGAGAAGTCTGCTCGCTGCTGACCAGCACTGGCTTTAATGGAAGAAGCTGAAGAAGCAGCAGTAACTCTCTGTACAGAGTGAGACTGAGCAAGACGCTGGGACCGACGTCCCTGCTGAGCAGACTCCACTGCGGCTGGATAAGAATGGGAGACCGCAGCGGAGATGGCTCGATATTCCCCCTGTGCAGAAGCGGGAACTCGAGACCTAACACTATCAAGCTATTAATCCGATCAGTAAACGACATAGTAAAAAAAAAAAGTACATATGCCAGAATTATATTTTTTTGGTCACCGCAACATTGCACTAAAATGCATTAACGGGCAATCAAAAGATCGTATCCACACCAAAATGGTATCATTAAAAACATCAGCTCACCACACAACAAAAAAGCCCTCACCCAGCCCCAAAATGGAGACGTAACAGGTCTCGGAAAATGACGATATTTATTTATTTTTTTTGTACAAACTTTGGATTTTTTTTTCACCATTTACATAAGAACAACAACCTATACATGTTTGGTATCTACAAACTTGTAATGACCCAGAGAATCATAATGGCAGTTTTAGCATTTTGTGAACATGGTACACTTGGAATTTTTTCCCGTTTTCGAGTACACGATATGGTAAAACCAATGGTGTAGTTCAAAAGTACAACTCGTCCCTCAAAAAACAAGCCCTCACATGGCCATAATGATGGAAAAATAAAAAAGTTCTGGGAAGAAGGGGAGCAAAAAACAGAAACGCAAAAACGAAAAAGGGCTGCGACGTGAAGGGGTTCATAATATGAAATAGTAGACATAGGGCTAAATTTAAAGTGAACTTCATCTAAATAAAAACTGCTTTCAAATGACTTAACAGATGTATCTTACACTGGATCTGTGCTGTTTACTAGTTCTGACACTTGCTGTAGATATTCCTTGCCATAAACCACCACAGGCTCCGTGTCATTGATGTCCAAAGGTAAGAGCACAAAGGACATATAATCCATCCAGTCAAATGCAGGTGCTAGGTTCTGTAAAATATAAGACAATTGTTACTATGACATTGAATCTTAGAGCTGTAAAATGTGTGATTAATGGGGTTGACTTAACTTTTCTTCAGGAACGCACCTCTCCCAGGCCACCGACTTCCTGCTTTGTTGGTTGCTGGAGGCGGTGCGCTCCTGAAGATTGACAGTTCGGAGCAGTGTCCTGGTCGCATCGCTAGTCCTAACTCATCGCTCTCCCAGGCTGATATCAGAGGCAATCTAAGTCTCTAATTTAGGCAATGAGTTATACACTATAGAATTAAAAATACAGAGTTTTTTTTAATAAAGGGATAAATTGCAAAGTTGCTAGTTTTTACAAGGACTTTGGAACTTAATAAGAACACAAGAAAATGCTTTTATTGGTTGTTTGTTATATTCATACTAATAATCTAATTGTATTTACTAGGAAGTATGGCAAAGATAAAATGCTTTTTAAATATGTGAATTTTGAAAGTGATAGAGAATTGGCAGATAGTGAGGGAACAAATCCCATGGATGAGTCATTTAGATAGTACTGGTGTGTATGATAGCAGAATAGTGTACTATAAAACCTCTCCAAAAGGCCACCTCTACGAGTAGACATCTGCCCTCATACAAATCAGACTTCAAGTAATTTTCAGTTTCCACTACATACAGTATCTCAAGATTCTGGTTTGGCTATTATCCTAAGTCATGTGACAAGGCTCATTAAAGGGTCAGCACGGTGGCGCAGTGGTTAGCACTGCAGCCTTGCAGCGCTGGGGTCCTGGGTTCTAATCCCACCAAGGACAACATCTGCAAAGAGTTTGTATGTTCTCCCCGTGTTTGCGTGGGTTTCCTCCGGGCACTCCGGTTTCCTCCCACATTGCAAAGACATACTGATAGGGATTCTAGATTGTGAGCCACATCGGGGACAGTGATGATAATGTGTGCAAAACTGTAAAGCGCTGCGGAATATGTTAGCGCTATATAAAAATAAAGATTATTATTATTTATTAAGGGTCGACATTGACTGTTAGGATTGCTGCTTCCAATAGGTGGCACTAGAGTTCTAGTCCTCTTCCTCTCTGAAGAGACAATTTGCATATTTCCTAGAGGAGCATTGCGGCTTTAAGTCTCCTTACCTCAACATGCTTATCATGTCACTCTCCGCAAGGAGAAACGATACTTCTTGGATCCCGGTCAGACGCCTCTCAATCAGCCAAACCAGATCTCCACTTTGCACTGACGAGGGGCAGTACCCCGAAACACAGTGTCTGCAAATTGAGATTCTGGTTTGGCTATTATCCTAAGTCATGTGACAAGGCTCGTTAAAGGGTCGACATTGACTGTTAGGATTGCTACTTCCAATAGGTGGCACTAGAGTTCTAGTCCTCTTCCTCTTAAGAGACAATTAGAAATTGCTTAGAAAAATTGGGACATGATCACAGCACCTTTGAATGTTTAGCTGCAAATAGTCAACAGGGTCGCAAAAAAAGCAAGAAAAAAATATGCATATTAACTGGCAAAGGTTTGAGAATAATCAAACATGAAGTGACCAGGAACCTATTATCTTCCAGTGCTGTCATATTCTTGAACTATTACCTCCCTGGAGACCAGAAGAACAAGGTGTTCAGGACTCAGAGTCATAACCAAGGTAAGGAAGGCCGAAACTAGACCATCACTGAGCAAGACACAGAAGAAGACACATCAAGAAATATCTACAGGTTTTTCAAAGATTTTATGGACTGATCAGGAGAATGACTCTTAATGACCAGGTTGATGGACTTGTGGGCTGGATCAGTAACAGGCACAGACCTCTACTTTGACTCAGACAACAGCAAGGTGGAACTGGGGAATTGCAATGGGCTGGTGCTGGTGTTATTAAAAATTAGCTAGATGGACCTTATCAGATTGAAGATAGACTCAAAATCAACTCCTAAACCTCCTGCTAGTTTTTAGAAGACTATTTATTCTAGCAGTGATGCAGAAAAGGACTACATGTTTCAAGAAAATCATGGTATTTCTGCAGGACAATGCTCCATCCCATGCATCAAAGCCTCCACTGCTTGGCTGCCAATAACGGTCTTTAAGATGAAAGAGTAATGACATGGCCCCTTCCTCAACTGACCTACACCCTATTGAGAACTTGTGGGCCCTTCATAAAAGATTTATGGTGAAGGCAAACAGTGCACCTCTCCGAACAGTGTCTAGGAGGCTGTGGTTGATGCTGCCCAAAAAAATTATTGTCAACAGATTAAGAAACTGATAGACTCTGCAGATGGAAGGCTTATGACTTATTGAAAAGAATGGCAACTATATTGGCCTTTTTTTCTTTAAATATCAAAAATTTATTTTTTTTAGTTTTTTGTTATTATTCTCACTTTTAACAGATGAAAATAAACAATTGGAATGGGAACAATTATATTTTTCATTTAGTTTTGTAATAATTCTGCACACTAATATTTTCCCAATAATCTAGCAAACGTAAATATTCTCCTAAAAAAAGGACAAAATCCCACTTTTACCATCTTAATTATTCAGGTTTATTAACCTTTTGTATTGAAAGACAACACTGTTGTAGTTCAATAATAAAATTCATCATCAAAAATAGAAATTGTCTAATAATTTTTCATGCAGCTTATTATGCATACTGTCCATCTTGAGAAGACCTCCCCCCAGAACTATTGTGTTTTAGTGTATTGTACTCAATGACATTTTGAACATGTGCGTTAAAGGTCTCACTTGCAGTTCAGCCACTGTCATGCGATTATAAATCTTTTCCTCATCTCGGCGCTCATCTTGTGGAACTGTGAGATTGGCTAGCAAAGTTTCGAGTTCCAGAATCTGGGTCATCTGTACTTCCACTGAGCCAGGATAGCCTCCAAGCAGCATCGCCACATCTACCATGTATTGCTGGTATGCAGCGAGCACCTGGAAAGAGAAATCAAGCACCGACTATCAGTCACAGTACAGGTCTCTAACAATTTCTCCATTAAACACCTACTGAGCACAAAGTAATAAAACTGGTATAACATGAAATACCCATATAATATCAAGCAAATATATGCTCAGTATGCTGATATCAATGGAGAATATGTTTGGTCTAAAGGCACAAGCAGCATCTAACATGGTGACTGACCTTCCCATTAGCTGTCCTATTTAGATAATAGTCTCTTGATGGAAGAAAGAGTCCAGATTGATCTACCTGGAGAAGAAAGAGGTGTTTGATGTGCAATACATTTACCATTGAATATTGTAAAGCCTTAATACTATTATTGTCATTGTTCATTCTTCATGAAGCTTTTTATTGCATATGTTGTCACTGTCCCTCTCTACCCCACCATTCCTATTTTTGTTCTCCTACAGTCCCTTTCAACTTCTACAACATTTAATTTCATAAATGTTGACACTTTACCAACATCTATTCTTACATTCTCCCTACTACTGAACAGCTGTTCCATTCTTCTCTCTTGAACATACACCTTTTCCCTTCATCTGTGGTTTTAGAAAGATAACCTTAGTAATTATCTCAGCCTGACAATTACACTGTCCTATACTGACATCATATGGATTCTCCTAGAGATCATCAATTCATCCCTTTCATTCCAATCTCCACTTTTCTGCTTTTATAAACATTTCCCTTCAATAAGGAATAGGGATAATAGATTGACTGGGTTTAAATGTACAGTATACTTTATAATGTTACAGCATATTACTACAATATCATTATATTTAGTGGGTGCCCATCCTGTAAGACTCCTGGACCCCTGCAATTTCAAGAACTTAAGGACCATTGTCTCTTCGGCTTTTTCCCTGCACAGTGACACTCTCATTTATCTGCTTCGCATGGAATTGCAAGTGAATAGAGATGTTGCAGTTTACTGTACATTGGGTGAATGAGAGCGTTGATGTGCGGAAAAAAAACAAGAGCTGGGGAATCTTCATTTTGTGTTTGATCAAATAAATAAACAGCAAATGCTATATAACAATATATAAATACCACTATTATTCTTCCCCACCTCTACAGCCACTGCCCATGTGGTCCGCCAGTCTACTTGCTACCTTGTCCAGCGGGTATGGGAACATTGCGGACAATCAGTGGCCACACTGGTGACCAACTCCAAGACAGCACCAGTTCTGTACATCCTCTTCTGGTAGTATGGATATGTGATGGCTGTACCAAACAGCGGTGATACTGATTTGTGGTAGATTACCAGCAAAGTGTGCAGCCTGCCAAACATTTATGCAGCATCATTCCCACCTACCATTCCGACAAGTGTGTTTACCTGGATTATGTTGCTGTTTGAGCTCTTGGAGTCTGCGCTTACAAAGACACTGAAGAATGGGGTCGCTCTGTACGTCCCTGAGACAGTTTTCAGCACTGCCATAAAATTTTCACCCCGCCAATTACCTGATATGTTCCATCCACCAACCTTTAAGAGATCAAGACATTAACAAACGGTGGACTTTACAAATACAGAATAATTCGTTATGACGTTTACGTATAATGAAAGGCAAACTAGTTGGTTTTGGCCATTACAATTATTCTGAATTAATAGACAAAGTGCATAATACTTAGACCAGCTCACAGGTGAAATGGCAAACTAGTTGTTGGCAGACAGAAAATGATTCAGTGATAAAATCTGATGTTTCAAATATATGGAAAAGGTACTGGGATTTGATACATTTTATCAAGACATAATAGTCCTTATGTATACTGAGATAATGTTATAAATGTGTCCCTGCTGTGTACTTTGTAATGGCTGTGTCTGACCGTAAAGGAACATGGTTTGAACCAGGGGTGTGATTCGGCTGGTTCTCTCCAGTTTGGAGGGAAAGTGCAGCCGGTTCCCTGAACCGGCAAGAAGCATCGCCCTGATCTGGTTCCCTGGCCCGCAGTCTTCAACTGATTGTGCGTCTTCAGACACACGTTTAGTTTAAATGTATTGAGGTACAGAAAGCCACCAGCTTCCTGCACTGCAATAGTTAACAGCCACCAGCCATTCAGAGCCCAGCAGCTGATGTCAAGGCGCACATCTCCGGCGTATGACATCACTGCCATGCACCGTCCCATCCGCACCGCATAAGATGGAAGAGGACGCTGCTGGACCATGGCCAGGTAAGAAGAATTTTTTTTACGGAGAAACCGCAATATGGGGGCACACATATGGGGACCAGGATGGAGACATATGGGGACCAGGATGGAAACATATGGGGACCAGGATGGAAACATATGGGGACCAGGATGGAGACCTATGAGACCAGGATGGAGACAAATGGGGCCAGGATGGAGACATGTGGGGTTCAGAATGAAGATCATATGGGACCATGATATGGACATATGGGAAACAAATGGGGACCAGAATTGAGGACATTGGGGCACAGGGTGAGGTAAATTATTACATAAAGAAGCCAAGAATGGGCACATAACAGGAAGGGGCCCAGGATGGGAGACATTACAGTATTATGGTTTTTTTAATTAATGATTCGTATTGTAGTATTTAGTCACTATGTTGTGGCAATATGTAGTCTGGTCATGGTGTGACAGTATTTGTCTTTAGTATGTGGTATTATTAGGTCACTATGTGGGAGGTAATATCTGGTCTGGTCATGGTGTGGTGGTATTTTTCACTTGTATGTGTGTATGTGGTATTATTTGGTCAATATATGGTGGTAATATGTGGTCTTAGCATGGTGTGGTGGTATTTGTCCCTTGTATGTGGTATTATCCTGTCACTATGTTTTAGTAATATGTGGTCCAGCCATGGTGTGATGTAATTTGTCCCTTTTGTGTGGTATTATTCATCACTATGTGGTGGTAATATGTGGCCTGGTCATGGTGTGGTGGGATTTATCCCCTGTATGTGGTATTATTCAGTCATTATGTGGAAGTAATATCTGGTCTGGCTATGGTGTGGTGGTATTTGTCCCCTGTATGTGGTATTATTTGGTCACTATGTGGAGGTAATATGTAGTCTGGTCATTGTGGGATGTTATTTTACACATATTTGCTGCTGAGGTCAGAGATTAGTTGCAGCAGACAGTTTAGAAGACAGATGGACAGGAGTTCATCCTTTCCAACTGAAGTAGAGTTCCCTTGGTACTAATTTTCAAAACTTGTAGAAAACCCTTTAAAACTATCCACCATATTAAGAAGTGACTGACTGAAACAATGTGTTGGACAGGAGCCAATAAGACTATAAATGAAGTTACAGGTGGCGTAAGGGGGGTAAAGTGCCTTTACTTTTAATTACCGTTACTTGTATTTTATGGTTGAGGAATATTACAGACAAGAAAGCAGGGGCACATTTATCTGATTATCACTATCTGATTATCACATTATCTCAGCACAAACCTTTTCTTACAAGTCCAGTTGTGAAACTTATTTTCATTCCAATATCTATGAATTAAAATGTTCTTTGTTCATGGGACAATCCCTTTAAGTCTGCTTGATGTGTGACATAAGCGAGACAAGCACCCAACACCGCTGCATAAAGGGATTGGGTATCCCTTCTGGGGGAGGCCAAATGTGGACAGAAACCTTAATTTTAAAATTGCTCATTTAATAATTTCTTGATTTTGCAGGGGAACAACTGTTTCACCCACAAAATTGATCAGCCATTACACTAATTCTGAATTAATAGACAGAACGACAAATACTGACACCAGATCACAAGTGAAATGGTGACCACTTCTTCTTGCTAGGCCTGTCATACACAGATGACTGTTAAATCTTTGCTAGATGGCTACTATTAGTGCCAGTACCATTCATTTATGTTTAGAGTGTGGCATGGAAAATTCCATGATGTTATTGGAGTCCTACAACAGCCGCTGGTCACAGTGTAGCCATGGCCTTGGGATATGTGCATTTACTGTACTCAGCTCTGACACCTATTAGAGTTGAGGTTGCAGACTAAAGACAGTAAAAGCACTAATCATATAAGACCTGTCCTGTTATGTTAGATTTTATAGAAAGAAGGAAAGAAAAAAGGCCCGCAGTGTATAAGTGTGAAAGCTTAGGATGTCACCTTCTTTATGAGGTCAGTGAGAGGTTTTTCTTTCAGCTCCTCAATTTTCTGCTCTTTCAGACAGGAGAGATAAAACCGCTGTGTCTTCATCTCCGCCTCACTGCTAGAGTTAAACGTAGCATTCTCTGAATTAGGATGAAATATAGTAATTAAGTATTAGGCAATGTCTGTTATTAGCACATTCAGAACTAGGTGGATGGAGTTCTCATCTCTTTCCTCCAAGATACAGAACATATGCGGCCTTCCTTCCTGTTCAAATTCTACAGTTCCCGTATTTCTATTCATTTTCAAAATAAAGTTTGTTGCTACCAAGTTCTTTTTTTTTTTCTGAAGAAAATGTTTAACATTGCGGGATCTGTTCGTTAAGACTGGCTTTTTGTATGCCAGTTTTGATGAAGAGCCCACAGTAGTAAGAAACGTCACATTCATTAATAGGTGGGCTCCTCTTAATGAATTTGGTGTATCTTTCAGGAACCATGCACCAGTGTAAGAAACCTACTCTAATCTCTGGCTGGAGTACATTTCTGTTTTAATTTAAGCTACTTTGTGTTTTAATTAACGGGGGGGGGGGCTACTTTCAATTACGGTACATTTCTCCCCTATCTGCAGTTGCTACAAAAACAAACTAACTATACTCACCCTCCCCTGGTCTACCGGTGGCAGTGCAGCAGTAAGTCAGTGAGCTCAGCGGGTCTGAACAGGACATATGTCTAAAGCCACTGAGCTCACTGATTGTCTGTTAGGATATGTGCCGACGATCCGGAACTGGCAGAACTTTGGATGCAGTGCCCTGGGCACTACATTGCAACCCAAAATCCTACGGTAATCTTCAGATTTCATGATCCCTTGCACACAGTCAAAGCACCCAGTGCCAAAGGCCTCATTCCGTTTTCAGTAAACAGTAGAATGGTATGCTTTACCAAAAAGCTCTATCTTGGTCTCATCTGTCCACAAGATGCTTTCCCAGAACTATTTTGACTTACATACATTTTGGGAAACTGCAGTCTACCTTTGTTATGTCTCTTTGTCAGCAGTGGGGTCCTCCTGTGTCTCCTGCTATAGCATTTCATTTCATTCAAATGTAAATGGATAGTTTGTGCTGACACTGATGCACCCTGAACCTGCAGGACAGCTTGAATTTCTTTGGAACTTGATTGGGGCTGCTTATCCGCCATCCAGACTATCCTGTGTCTCAACCTCTCATCAGTTTTTCTCTGCCGTCCATGTCTAAGGAGATTAACTACTGTGCATGGGTTGTAAACTTATTGATCATATTGCACACTGTGAAAAAAAGGAACATCAAGATCTCTGGAGATGGGACTTGTAACCTTGAGATTGTTGATGTTGGGGGGCGTGGCCTGGACTGCTATGGCGTAGGTTGTGCGGTGCTGGAGCTCCTGAGGAAAATCCTCTATAATCAACCAAAATCGCCTAAAAAACGTTTTTATTGTCAAATCCTTGGTTGGATCTTATCCAGTGCCTCATCTGGGTCACTATGATCCGAAAATTATTTTAATTTTACCACATAAATTTTAGAAATCAGCCCTAGAAAAGTTTGGGCCTTCAAACTACAGGGTTGAGGTAATCCAGCCTCAGGAAGCTAATACCTTCTAACAAGCGGCTCAGCTAATAAGCCAAAGGACCTGAGGTAAAAAACATCAGATTTTATTATAAACTCCCTCTTTGGCTTTGGTAGTGAGGAGGAGGGAAGTGACAGCTACAGGCACACACTATGGAGCCGTCTCTGCACAGCTGCTGCTCCCTCCCCTATTGCCTGGGGATATACCGCCCTGTGCTCATTAGCATAAAGTGCTAAGCCTCCCCGGATTGAAAGACGGAGACAGAAGAAAGCGATCCAGAAGCATCGGGGAAGACCCGGAGCAGTGACGTGATATCAGCTCCACACAGAAGCCGACGCTGACACTCCCCCAGACCTTGGAACAAAAGGCGGGAAAAGACGGCTGCCATTTTATTGGTGGACGGCGACAGATCAGAAGGCTTGAGAGACCAGAGTACACCAGCGACAGCAAAGAAGAAGATCTGCGCTGGTCAACACATCGCAGGCTCCGTATCCAAGCACCACCGGACTCAAACAGCGGTAAGTTCCGGCCCCCTGCTGGAAACGAAAATAAACCGGCGGTCCAGCGGGGAAGACAGCGACGACCGACGGCTCCTGTGCAGGACAACGGTGGAACCACACAGATAGCCATCTCTTGCAGGAGCGACAGGAAGACTCCAGTGCAGCATAAACTGTTGTTGAAACAGCTAGGAGCCCTGCCGGGCTCACAAAGCAAAAGAGCTATAGCCTACTATATCAGTCTCTGGCAGGATCTAATCCAGGTAACTGGCTATTTTAGTGAAGCTGACTGGGAAGTCCTAAATCCAGTCATATTATTTGGAGAGTTTTATTTCTACCCTGATTCCTTCCTTATTAGCACATGTCTCTAGGAGAACAATCAGTTCTTGAAAGATATTTGTTTGTTTTGGGGAATTAACCTGCACCCTTTAACTAACAAACACAAAGTGTTATATAAGCATGCTTTGTTAGGAAAAATCTATTTGTATGCCCCAGTGATTTAATCTGCACTTTTTAATTCTCAGGTGCTAGGTATTATCTAAGCATATTCTTCTGTAATTACTGTGAAACTATATACGCCACCTGTTGACACAGCTAATTGCTTGTTTATATTCAGATGATTTCTATTATCACACTCACAGGGGTATTTCCATAGTTGCTCCCCTTTTGCTGTTTGAGACCACTTTGTGGGGATTTTTTATACACCAGGGCCAGCCTCACCAGGATTAACCTGAGATCAACATAGAGGACATTGTCTACAATTCCAGCTTTGCTTGGGGCTACTATTTGTGGAAAATCTTTAATCTTTATTCTGAGACCGTCCTAAGTAGACACTCTCTGCAAATCAGGCTATTGCTTGGGGATAACAATGAGCAAGAACTCGTCTAAACCCCAATTCTTAAACATGGCCTCATCTATACCTCAAAAACCCCAAAGGTACAAAGGTTCTGGGCGCAATCCATCAAAGGACTTAATAACCACAATAAGTCCCAATAGATCCAGGTCTCCATTAAAAGATGATGAGGAATTAGACTATGATAAACTCCCCAATTCAAACAGAGTAAAAAAGAACCTCCCAAACACTTTTGTAGAGATGGACTCATCTACATCTTTAAAGAGGAAAACTCCAGGGGCTATAGGAGAGAAATACACCACTCCTAATGATTCATCTGACGAGGTCTCAGGGATATTCTCTCCTAATACAAGCCCCTCCAAGCCAAAACCAAAATAAAGTAATCCAAACCCCGACAATACTCAAGGATTTGAATTCTGTTGGGAAACTTCTGTCTAATTTGACAGAAAAAATGGATAAGTTTGAAAACAGCATGAACGAAAGGTTTGATAAGCAAAATAAAATGTTCAAAGAATCATTTTCCCTCCTCAGCAATAGGATGGACAAATTTGAAGATAGAATTAAAAAGATAAGAGGAGAGGCCAGATAATATATCCAAAGTAAATAACGACATCATCAGAGAGATGCATAAGCTAAAGCTTAAGGTAGCAGATCTGGAAGACCGGAATCGGAGAAATAACATCAAAATTAGGGGGATTCCTGAGAATATAGGCCCAAATAAATTGGAAGAGTACACCAAGAAGTTATTCAGAAAAATAATCCCTACCCTGACTGATCAAGAACTAGAAATAGACAGAATCTACAGGTTGCGAAAACCGCCCACTATTCCTAAAGATCTACCTAGAGACACATTAATGAGAATCCACTTTTTCAAAACAAAAGAAAAAATTCAAAATTACTTTAAAGAAAATAAAAACTTCCCTGAGCCATTTGAAAAACTCAAATTATATGCCGATCTCTCCAGAGATACGATCGAAGGGAGGAAAGCTTTCCAGAATATCACCATACCTCTCAGAGACAATGAGATCTCTTATAAGTGGGGATTCCCGCTAAAATTATTAGTAAATTACAGAGGCAATGTTATCGCCCTAAACTCCCCAGAGGAAGGCAGGGACTTCTTAAAATCCATCAATATCCCATTATATTCACGACACAAAGTTCACCCTGATTCTGACAGCAAGACATGAAAGGGTTTTGATATATTTACAGGTCCTTCTCAAAAAATTAGCATATAGTGTTAAATTTCATTATTTACCATAATGTAATGATTACAATTAAACTTTCATATATTATAGATTCATTATCCACCAACTGAAATTTGTCAGGTCTTTTATTGTTTTAATACTGATGATTTTGGCATACAACTCCTGATAACCCAAAAAACCTGTCTCAATAAATTAGCATATTTCACCCATCCAATCAAATAAAAGTGTTTTTTAATAACAAACAAAAAAACCATCAAATAATAATGTTCAGTTATGCACTCAATACTTGGTCGGGAATCCGTTGGCAGAAATGACTGCTTCAATGCGGCGTGGCATGGAGGCAATCAGCCTGTGACACTGCTGAGATGTTATGGAGGCCCAGGATGCTTCAATAGCGGCCTTAAGCTCATCCAGAGTGTTGGGTCTTGCGTCTCTCAACTTTCCCTTCACAATATCCCACAGATTCTCTATGGGGTTCAGGTCAGGAGAGTTGGCAGGCCAATTGAGCACAGTAATACCATGGTCAGTAAACCATTTACCAGTGGTTTTGGCACTGTGAGCAGGTGCCAGGTCGTGCTGAAAAATGAAATCTTCATCTCCATAAAGCATTTCAGCCGATGGAAGCATGAAGTGCTCCAAAATCTCCTGATAGCTAGCTGCATTGACCCTGCCCTTGATGAAACACAGTGGACCAACACCAGCAGCTGACATGGCACCCCACACCATCACTGACTGTGGGTACTTGACACTGGACTTCAGGCATTTTGGCATTTCCTTCTCCCCAGTCTTCCTCCAGACTCTGGCACCTTGATTTCCGAATGACATGCAAAATTTGCTTTCATCAGAAAAAAGTACTTGGGACCACTTAGCAACAGTCCAGTGCTGCTTCTCTGTAGCCCAGGTCAGGCGCCTCTGCCGCTGTTTATGGTTCAAAAGTGGCTTTACCTGGGGAATGCGGCACCTGTAGCCCATTTCCTGCACACGCCTGTGCACGGTGGCTCTGGATGTTTCCACACCAGACTCAGTCCACTGCTTCCTCAGGTTCCCCAAGGTCTGGAATCGGTCCTTCTCCACAATCTTCCTCAGGGTCCGGTCTCCTCTTCTCGTTGTACAGCGTTTTCTGCCACATTGTTTCCTTCCAACAGACTTACCATTGAGGTGCCTTGATACAGCACTCTGGGAACAGCCTATTTGTTGAGAAATTTCTTTCTGGGTCTTACCCTCTTGCTTGAGGGTGTCAATGATGGCCTTCTTGACATCTGTCAGGTCGCTAGTCTTACCCATGATGGGGGTTTTGAGTAATGAACCAGGCAGGGAGTTTATAAAAGCCTCAGGTATCTTTTGCATGTGTTTAGAGTTAATTAGTTGATTCAGAAGATTAGGGTAATAGGTCGTTTAGAGAACCTTTTCTTGATATGCTAATTTATTGAGACAGGTTTTTTGGGTTATCAGGAGTTGTATGCCAAAATCATCAGTATTAAAACAATAAAAGACCTGACAAATTTCAGTTGGTGGATAATGAATCTATAATATATGAAAGTTTAATTGTAATCATTACATTATGGTAAATAATGAAATTTAACACTATATGCTAATTTTTTGAGAAGGACCTGTATATTGAGTGATCTAAATGGGAAAACACCCGGGTACAATGCTATACCTTGCCCTAGGATGTTTAACTATTCTATTAATCTGTTATTGTTAGTAACGAGTTTATGTATTTAATATACTCGGGAGCGAGTAACAGACTTTTTCCCCCAACAGGTGAAGTCAGGTTCACTGAAGTGAACCCCTTCAAGTGGACACTCCAGTTTATTATTTATTGTTACCACTTGTATTAAACACTTATAGGTTTGTTAAGATTTTCTTCACAGGTTTGCAAAATACACTTCCATATAATTTAGATCATAATGAGTTTAAAACTACTATCCTACAATGTAAGAGGACTTAATAGTCCACACAAAAGACATACACTTTGGAAAGAAATAAGTAAAAGTCAAGCTGAAATAATTTGTATACAGGAATCCAAATTCAAAGACAAGGCCAACCCAAAATTCTCACATAAAAATTTCCCATATATTTACAAGTCTGAAAATGTGAAAAAGAAAGCCGGAGTAATCACAATCATCAAAGGCACAATTTCATTTGAATTCATAGAGGAGGTCAAAGATGTTAAAGGTAGATTCCATATTCTTATTTGTTCATTAAACAACCAGGTATGCACAATTATCAATATCTACGCCCCCAATACGGGTCAAATAAATTTCCTGAACAAAATAAATAAAAAAGTCATGTCAGTTAAGAGAGGTGCCATGATTTGGCTGGGAGATTTCAATCTGGTCCCAAACGCAAATATGGACTCCTCCACCCCAAATAGATACAGACCAAACAATTTAGACAACTGGATCCATCATAACGAATTATTTGACATCTTTAGGTGTCTTAACACCACATCAATCGAATTCTCCCATTTTTCTGACCCTCACCAATCAGCGTCACGTATTGACTTAATTTTATCAGACATTTTTACACTTCCCAAGTTCCATAGAATTAATATAGAAAGGAAAACCTTCTCGGACCACTCTCCAGTATCAGCTGAAGTACAAATAGGCCACACAATTAACAAAAATTCATTATGGAAATGCGACTCTAATCTGTTACACCATCCTGAATATAGATTACCAATAGAAAAATCATTAATAAATTATTTTACAGAAAACTCCCCTACAGATACAACCCCATTCATAAATTGGTGTGCCCATAAGGCGGTTATAAGAGGTACCATGATACAGATCTCTGCCAAAAGGAAAAGAAAATTTAGGACTCAGATTGAGGACCTTCAAAATAAGATAAAAGACAAGGAAAACGAGCAAATAAATTTAAATTCCCCCTCTACACAAATCAAAATTGATTTACTAAAACTCAGGCAGGATCTCAAAAGAATCATATTTTCATCATACCATACCATGGTCAAAAACTCCAAAATGAAGCAATACTCTTCAATAAATAAGCCAACACGATACATGGTTAATAGATTGAAAAAGACTAGACAATCAAATAGGATCAACAAAATAAAGAACCAAAATGGAATAACGGTATCTCATCCTCAAGACATAGCTAATTCCTTCGCTGATTTTTATAATAAATTATACAATTTACAGTCACAAACTTCTACCCCAAAACCCAATACCTCTGACATTGAAAAATTCTTGTCCACAATTGAACTCCCCAAACTGACCCATGACGATTTAGAAAACCTAACTTCCCCATTCTCCCAAGAAGAAATTGAAAAGACCATTCTTCAACTCAAAGATTTTAAATCACCAGGCCCGGACGGTTTCGGGAATGAATACTACAAATCCTTCACCAAAATACTTTCCCCACACTTACAAAAAATCTTTAATATAGCTAGTTCCTCAGGAAATTTCCCAGAAGAAATGTTAGAATCCACAATAATATTGATCCCCAAACACAATTCCAACCTGACTCTTGTAAATAATTCCAGACCAATTTCCCTCATAAATGCAGATTTGAAGATATACTCCAAATTAATAGCGAATAGGCTCAAATCCTACCTACCATCATTGATAAATGGGGATCAGATCGGTTTTATCAAAGGTCGTCAAGCGACAGATGGCACTAGAAGACTGATTAATTCAATCAAACTGATACACTCCTCTAAATTGCCAACGGTAATTATAACTTTAGATGCCGAAAAGGCTTTTGACCGCTTAAATTGGCTCTATCTAACATCAGTTCTAAGTAAATTTGGTTTTAATGAAAAATATATTAACAGCATCATGGCACTTTACTGTAGGCCAAAAGCCAGAATATATACTAACAATTATTCTTCTGCACTATTTGACATATCAAATGGTACAAGGTTGCCCCCTTTCTCCACTTCTTTTTATACTGTCAATGGAACCATTGGCGCAATCGATCAGACAAAACAATAACATAAAAGGTTTGAAAACACAAACACGTCAGTATAAGATTGGCCTTTTTGCCGATGACCTGATATTTACCCTGACTGATCCTTACAAATCAATCACAGAACTGCAAAAAACCCTTAAAACGTTCTCAAATATTTCCTTTTTTAAGATTAACGAAAATAAATAAAAAATCTTGCCATTTTATTTGAGCGACTTAGAAACAAAGAAAATTGAGAATATATCTTCACTAAGCTGGTCAGAGGGGGACTTAGAATATCTAGGCACGATCATCTCAAAAAACCTTGAGGCAATAATGAAGAAAAATCTGGACAAACTCTTAGAGACAATTAACAATGACCTTAATTTCTTTGGTACAAAAGACCTATCATGGTGGGGTAGAATATTGGTTATCAAAATTTTTATCATCCCAAAAATCTCTTATATGCTAAGAACACTCCCCCTAAAAGTCAACACATCTTATCTAACCAGTATACAATCCACAATTAATTTGTTCATCTGGAATAAAAAAAGGGCCCGAATACCCACAAACATATTATATAAGTGCAAAGAATTTGGGGGTATAGGCCTACCCAATATAACCGCCTTATACTTATCAAACCTTATCAAACAAAGCCAATATTGGTTCATGCAAGAGGACTATCCAAATTGGCTTGATCTAGAAATTACCTACAATCATAATAAACCTCCCAAAGAATTAGTCTTCAACCATATTCTAAACAGAACCAACAATATTCACGTTAAACACCCTATTTTCTCTTCCATTATATATGCATGGGACAAACTTTCTAAAAGGAAAAGAGGATCCAACAAGAAAATTCTACTCTACAATACCCCTATAGATATTATTACGCTTACCCAAAACGCTGACCCCTCTCCCATGTGGCGAGAAAAAGGGATCCTAAAATTAAGCGATATTTATGATGGGGTTAAATTTATCAGTTTCAGCTCCTTGAAAGAAAAATTTAACATTCCCTCCTCAGCCTTTTTTCCTTATATGACACTGAAAGAACAAGCCCAAAATTTTATCATTAAAAAAACAAAAATCTCCGAAGCTACTACTAATTTATTAAAAAACCCCAAACATTACTTATTTTGGAGTAATAAGCAAATTTATCGGTGGTTCAACAACGACACAAAATTTGACAAGTTATCTTACATGAATAAATGGGAAAATGATTTGAACACGACATTTACTCCAGAACAGTGGGAAAACGCGATCCATTTCACCTATGCATCAAATATTTGCATGACACTACAAGAAGCATATTTTAAAATCATCACAAGGTGGTACTTCACTCCGGCTTGCCTCTCCCACCTGCCATCGGGAGGGTCTCCCCTGTGCTGGAGAGAATGTGGAGAATACGGAAGTTTGCTACATATGTTTTGGAAGTGTCCAAAGGTGAAACCCTTATGGAGACAGGCCACAAAACTAATCAACAAAATATTAAAAGATAACATCATAGTTACCCCAGCAATGGCCTTGTTGTCTTTACAATGGGAAAGCATTGACACAAATGTGAGACCTATTATAATCCACATTTGTTTAGTGGTTAAACAAATTATAGCATTCCATTGGAAAAATCCAATTTTACCAGCCTTTACTGAAATCATAGACCAAATTAACCTACATAAAGCATATGAAGAAAACTTTGCAATAGCAAACAACTATTATAAGAAATATGATAGGAAATGAAAGAAATGGGTTGAGGTATATCCCAACTTACCACATTAAAAGGAAAGGTGACAATTAATGTATACCTGTGAAGGTAATATATGTTAACCTGTTAATAATTGTTAATAATTAATCAAATTCTGTTATGACTGGACAGCATGTCCACAATTTTTCTCTTACCCTTTTCCCATTCCCACTTCCCTCACCTCCCGCCCTCTCCCCACCCTTATTTCCTTGAAAGTTGAATATATGATTATCTACAAAACACAATATTAAATTTCAAAATGCTTAATAAAAATTATTTGAAAGGAGATTGTTGATGTTGTTCAACAATTTTGGTTCTCAAGTCCTCAGTTCTCTTCTCTTTCTGGTCTCTGTGCTTAGTGTAGCACACACAGACACACACTACAAAGATTGAGTTAACTTGTCCCCTTTTTATCTTTAACAAAGTTGTGTGAAATTATGTCCAAATTGCCCTTTTTTCTCATCTTTTGTGTTGTTCCAATAAACACAAAGGAAATAAACTTGTGTATAAAAACACATGTAATTGCAATAATTTTCTGGGAGAAATACTTCATTTTCTGCAATAATTTTAAGAGTATCAACACTTTCGACCAAGACTGTTTTAGGCAGGTTTCACACGTCCTGATATTTCTGGTACCGTTAAACACGGTATCGGAGATATCAGTGTCCGTGTATGTACTTTGTGCGGCACACATGTGGCAACCGTGTGCTGCCCGTGTGCTGCATCAGTACCACACAGACGGCCGCCGGGGAAGCAGCACTACAGTAAGCGATGTTCCTCTGCGTGTGGTGCTGAAGCCGGCTGTCATCCCTTCTCCCTTGCTCGCGAGCAGGGGAGAATGAATGAAAGAAAAAACTGACATGGGGTCCACCCTAGTTTATTAACCAACCAGATAAAACTCACAGGTGCGGGCTGCTATTCTCAGGCTGGCAAGGGGCCATGGATATGGGCTCCACAGCCTAAAAAAGGCAGCACACAGCTGTCCAGAAAAAGTGCATCTATTAGATGTGCCAATTCTGGAGCTTTGCCCACTTCTTCCCACTTCCAAGCGAAGCCCTCGATCTCCTGTACAAAATGTCAAAATAAAAATCCAACAATATACCCATACCTGTCCAGCATACAGTCAGTCATTTTGACATTTTTTACAGGATATAGATGGCTTTGCTTGGAATGGCAGACTAATAAAGATGGCAAAACTTTAGTTATTGTTTTATTACATTAAAATACTTTTTTCTTAATATGTGTGTGTTTTATTAACCTTTTCACAACTATACGATTAGTAATGGAAAGGTGTCTTATTGATGCCTCTACATTACTAAGCCGGCTTAATGTCACCTTACAATAGGAAGGTGACATTAACCCCTCATTACCCCATATGCCAATGCTACAGGGCAGTGGGAAGAACCGGGCAAAGCTCCAGAATTGGCGCATCTTAGGCTGGCGTCACACTAGCAAGTTTTACGGACGTATGAGCGCAGATAATACGTCCAGAAAATACGCATTGCACATGGCCCAATGATTCTCTATGGGGCAGCTCCTATCTGCCGTATATTTACGCATCCATAATGTACGGTATATTATGGGCGTAGAAAATCGCAGCATGCTGCGTTTGTCAGCGTATTGCACAAAAAATACGCCAATGAAAGTATGGGGGAGAGAAAATCACGGATTACACACGGACCATGCATGTGACTTGCGAGAAATACGCAGCGGTGTTCTATAGAAAAGCCGGCAATTCAGTGCAGTGTACAGTAAAATCACACTGACAGAATAGAACAGAATAGAATAGGTAGAATAAATGTGTACACATAGTATAGGTATATATATACATATATATATATATATAGATATATGTCAGTGAGACACACACATATACAGTGGGGCAAAAAAGTATTTAGTCAGTCAGCAATAGTGCAAGTTCCACCACTTAAAAAGATGAGAGGCGTCTGTAATTTACATCATAGGTAGATCTCAACTATGGAAGACAAACTGAGAAAAAAAAATCCAGAAAATCACATTGTCTGTTTTTTTAACAATTTATTTGCATATTATGGTGGAAAATAAGTATTTGGTCAAAAACAAAATTTCATCTCAACACTTTGTAATATATCCTTTGTTGGCAATGACAGAGGTCAAACGTTTTCTGTAAGTCTTCACAAAGTTGCCACACACTATTGTTGGTATGTTGGCCCATTCCTCCATGCAGATCTCCTCTAGAGCAGTGATGTTTTTGGCTTTTCGCTTGGCAACACGGACTTTCAACTCCCTCCAAAGGTTTTCTATAGGGTTGAGATCTGGAGACTGGCTAGGCCACTCCAGGACCTTGAAATGCTTCTTACGAAGCCACTCCTTCGTTGCCCTGGCGGTGTGCTTTGGATCATTGTCATGTTGAAAGACCCAGCCATGTTTCATCTTCAATGCCCTTGCTGATGGAAGGAGGTTTGCACTCAAAATCTCACGATACATGGCCCCATTCATTCTTTCATGTACCCGGATCAGTCGTCCTGGCCCCTTTGCAGAGAAACAGCCCCAAAGCATGATGTTTCCACCACCATGCTTTACAGTAGGTATGGTGTTTGATGGATGCAACTCAGTATTCTTTTTCCTCCAAACACGACAAGTTGTGTTTCTACCAAACAGTTCCAGTTTGGTTTCATCAGACCATAGGACATTCTCCCAAAACTCCTCTGGATCATCCAAATGCTCTCTAGCAAACTTCAGACGGGCCCGGACATGTACTGGCTTAAGCAGTGGGACACGTCTGGCACTGCAGGATCTGAGTCCATGGTGGCGTAGTGTGTTACTTATGGTAGGCCTTGTTACATTGGTCCCAGCTCTCTGCAGTTCATTCACTAGGTCCCCCCGCGTGGTTCTGGGATTTTTGCTCACCGTTCTTGTGATCATTCTGACCCCACGGGGTGGGATTTTGCATGGAGCCCCAGATCGAGGGAGATTATCAGTGGTCTTGTATGTCTTCCATTTTCTAATTATTGCTCCCACTGTTGATTTCTTCACTCCAAGCTGGTTGGCTATTGCAGATTCAGTCTTCCCAGCCTGGTGCAGGGCTACAATTTTGTTTCTGGTGTCCTTTGACAGCTCTTTGGTCTTCACCATAGTGGAGTTTGGAGTCAGACTGTTTGAGGGTGTGCACAGGTGTCTTTTTATACTGATAACAAGTTTAAACAGGTGCCATTACTACAGGTAATGAGTGGAGGAAAGAGGAGACTCTTAAAGAAGAAGTTACAGGTCTGTGAGAGCCAGAAATCTTGATTGTTTGTTTCTGACCAAATACTTATTTTCCACCATAATATGCAAATAAATTGTTAAAAAAACAGACAATGTGATTTTCTGGATTTTTTTTTCTCAGTTTGTCTCCCATAGTTGAGGTCTACCTATGATGTAAATTACAGACGCCTCTCATCTTTTTAAGTGGTGGAACTTGCACTATTGCTGACTGACTAAATACTTTTTTGCCCCACTGTATATATATATATATATATATATATATATATATATATATATATATATACACACAGTTAGGTCCATATATATTTGGAAAGAGGCAACATTTTTCTAATTTTGGTTATAGACATTACCACAATGAATTTTAAACAACACAAATCAGATACAGTTGAAGTTCAGACTTTCAGCTTTCATTTGAGGGTATCCACATTAAAATTGGATGAAGGGTTTAGGAGTTTCAGCTCCTTAACATGTGCCACCCTGTTTTTAAAGGGACCAAAAGTAATTGGACAATTGAATCCAAGGCTACAGGTGTGGGCAATCCCTTCGCTATGTTATTCTCAATTAAGCAGATAAAAGGCCTGGAGTTGATTTGAGGTGTGGTGCTTGCATTTGGAAGGTTTTGCTGTGAAGTAAACATGCGGTCAAAGGAGCTCTCCATGCAGGTGAAACAAGCCATCCTTAAACTGCGAAAACAGAAAAAACCCATCCGAGAAATTGCTACAATATTAGGAGTGGCAAAATCTACAGTTTGGTACATCCTGAGAAAGAAAGAAAGCACTGGTGAACTCATTAATGCAAAAAGACCTGGGCGCCCACGGAAGACAACAGTGGTGGATGATCGCAGAATAATCACCATGGCGAAGAGAAACCCCTTCACAACAGCCAACCAAGTGAACAACACTCTCCAGGAGGTAGGCGTATCAATATCCAAATCTACCGTAAAGAGAAGACTGCATGAAAGTAATTACAGAGGGTTCACTGCACAGTGCAAGCCACTCATAAGCATCAAGAATAAAAAGGCTAGACTGGACTTTGCTAAAAAAAACATCTAGAAAAGCAAGCACAGTTCTGGAAGAACATTCTTTGGACAGATGAAACCAAAATCAACCTCTACCAGAATGACGGAAAGAGAAAAGTATGGCGAAAGAGTGGTACAGCTCATGATCCAAAGCATACCACATCATCTGTAAGACACGGCGGAGGCAGTGTGATGGCTTGGGCATGCATGGCTGCCAGTGGCACTGGGTCACTAGTGTTTATTGATGATGTGACACAGGACAGAAGCAGCTGAATTAATTCTGAGGTATTCAGAGACATGCTGTGTGCTCAGATCCAGCCAAATGCAGCAAAACTGATTGGTCGTCATTTCATACTACAGATGGACAATGACCCAAAACATAAAGCCAAAGCAATCCAGGAGTTTATTAAAGCAAAGAAGTGGAATATTCTTGAATGGCCAAGTCAGTCACCTGATCTCAACCCAATTGAGCATGCGTTTCACTTGTTAAAGACTAAACTTCAGACAGAAAGGGCCACAAACAAACAGCAACTGAAAACCACGGCAGTGAAGGCCTGGCAGAGCATCAAAAAGGAGGAAACACAGCGTCTGTGATGTCCATGAGTTCAAGACTTCAAGCAGTCATTGCCAACAAAGGGTTTTCAACCAAGTACTAAAAATGAACATTTTATTTAAAATTATTTAATATGTCCAATTACTTTTGGTCCCTTTAAAAACAGGTTGGCACATGTTAAGGAGCTAAAACTCCTAAACCCTTCATCCAATTTTAATGTGGATACCCTCAAATGAAATCTGAAAGTCTGAACTTCAACTGCATCTGAATTGTTTTGTTTAAAATTCATTGTGGTAATGTCTATAACCAAAATTAGAACAATGTTGTCTCTGTCCAAATATTCCTCTTTAGTAATGTAAGAAGTGTCTTTGTGTCAGATTTGGGGTCTCTAGCTATTAAATTAAAGGGTTAAATCCCGGAGAAAATTGCGCAGGAGCCCAAGACAATTTTTTCCGGGATTTAACCCTTTAATTTAATAGCTAGAAACCCCAAATTTGACACAAAGACACTTCTTACATTACTAAAGAGGAATATGTAATAAAAGAAGGGATATGAGATGGTTTACTGTATGTAAACCATGTCTCATATCCTGTCGGGTTTGTGAAGGAGATATATATATATACTAGATTGTGGCCCGATTCTAACGCATCGGGTATTCTAGAATGCGCATGTCCCTGTAGTATATGGACAATGATGATTCCAGAATTCGCGGCAGACTGTGCCCGTCGCTGATTGGTCGAGGCAACCTTTATGACATCATCGTCGCCATGGCAACCATTATGACATCTACGTCGATACTGTGCCCGTCGCTGAATCAGAAACGTGGGATTTCTACGTCCTTTATGACATCATCGTCGCTGTGCCCGTTGCTGATTGGTCGAGGTCTGGCGGCCTCGACCGATCAGACACGGGATGTCTACGTCCTTAATGACATCATCGTCGCTGTGCCCATCTCTGATTGGTCGAGGCCTGGGGGTCTCGACCAATCAGAGACGCGGGATTTCTACGTCGATACTGTGCCCGTCGCTGATTGGTCGAGGCCTGGCGGCCTCGACCAATCAGGGACGTGGGATTTCCAGGACAGACAGAAAGACAGACAGACAGACAGACGGACGGAAAAACCCTTAGACAATTATATATATAGATATAAATATATATATATAGACTGTATATATGTTTTTAAGAATATTTGAGCGGATGGATCCATGATATGTCCATTTTGCAAGCCTGCGAGAGAAAAAAAATCGCCGTACGGAAGCCATACGGATGCCATATGGATAAATTTGTGCGTAAAAATCGCATCCTCGCATTGAATATGGAACAGTGTTTTGGGACAATTACTGTGTATTACTGCCGTAAAAAACGGACCGTATTTACTTACGCCTAGTGTGACGCCGGCCTTATAGATGTGCCTTTTCTGGGCAGCTGCAGGCTGCTGTTTTTAGGCTGGGGTGCCCATATCCATATCCATGGCCCCTTACCAACCTGAGAATAGCAGCCCGCACATGTGAGTTTTACCAGGTTGGTTGAAAAACATAAGGGGCATCCCACGTCAGGTTTTTCTATCATTCATTGTCCCCTGCTCGCCGGCAGAGCAGGGAACAATGGATGAAAGCCACGTTCAGCACCACACGCAGGGGACAGCGGCTTACAGTAGCAATGCTTCCCTGGTGGCTGTCCGTGCGCACGGAGGACAGTGTACACTGTTCTCCGTGTGCACGTGTGTGGCACGTTTGGTGGCCCGTGTGTCCGGGTAAAAACAGGCAAAGTCCGTCAAAACACGCTGATATGTGCATAGACCCATTCATTTAAATGGGTCTACGTGTGTCAGTGTCTCCGGTATGTGAGAAAACTGACACTACATGTACTGGAGACACTGACTTGTGAAACCGGCCTTACACTATTGATGTTTTAAACATTTGTTGAAATGACAGTGAGCATTTAACCCCTTCATGACCTATGACATATAAATGCATCGTAAGTCGTATCCCGGGATTTGATGTGGACTTTGGTGGTGAGCATGCATCTTCTCTGGCACATGACAGCTGACATATGCCCCTAACAACAACAGGTGGAATCGCGATCCACACGCGGCTGTTAGCATATTAAATGCCGCTGCCAATCTCGGACCGCGTCATTTAATACAATTGCGCCGGAAGCGCGTCACAAACCCTGCCCATCGGTGACCATCACATGATCGTTGGGCGCCGATGGGTTGGCAAGACAACTGGGGCCATCATTCATAGGAGATGACGATTTGTAATACACAGGGCTGAAGCCCTGCCATGTGTAGCAAAAGCGATCAGAACATCACAAGAGTAGAGAAAAAACGATTTTAAATTATATATATATATATATATATATGTTCAAATCATCCCACATTTTACTTCATTAAAAAAAAATGATACACATAATTGGTTCAGAAACACCCAATCTATCAAGATATAAACTAAATTAAACCGATCGGTAAACAGCGCAACGAGAAAAAAATTAAAATGCCAGAATTACAGTTTTTTTAGTCGACGCAACATTACAATAAATTGCAATAACAGATGATCAAAATATCATATCTGCTCCAAAATTGTATCAATAAAATGTCAGCTTGGCACGCAAAAAAAAAAAGCTCTCACCCAGCTTTTTTATATATATATATATATATATATATATATATATATATATATATATATATATATATATATATATATATATATATATTTTATTTTTTTTTTACAAATTTTGGATTTTTTTTTCACCACTTAAACAAAAAGAATCTATACATGTTTGGTATCTGCAAACCTGCAATGACCTGGAGAATCATAATGATAGGTCAGTTTCAGCACTTATTGAACAAGGTAAAAACAAACAAACAAACAAACAAAAAATTGTGGAATTGAAATTTGTTTTGCAATTTCACCGCACATGGACATTTTTTTTTACTGTTTTCCAGTACATTATATGATAAAATTAATGGTAGCGTTCAAAAGTGCAACTCGTCCCACAAAAAGCAAGCTCTCACATAGCTATATTGACAGAAAAATAAAAAAGTTATGGCTCTGGGAGGAAAGGATGAAAAAACTAAAATGCAAAAACAGAAAATCCCAAAGTCATGAAGGGGTTAAGCATCTTTTTCACATGGTGATGATCACATTTATTCCCAGTCATTGCCTAGTGTAAACCTCCTCAGCTATTACATGGCAAACAGAAAAATGCTTGTTAACGAGATCTTTTATGTAGGCAGGAAGAGAGTGTACCTAATGTGTGTGCTGTAAAGATATATGTGTATAATACACATGCTGCCGAGAAACACTAACAATAGATGCATCAAAATTAGTGGTGTTGACCTCTCCACTTCTTACGGCCCCCTTCAGGTACGTGTGGCATCCATTTTTTTTCACAGATATCACGCGTACCCATTGTTATCTATGGTGCTGCACACTTGCCTGTGTGTTTGTATGGACCTTGTGTCATCTGTGTGCCGTACCTGTTCAACATTGCAAAGTATAGGAGAAGCTTTGGAATTGATTTTTTTTAGCCATAAAAACAAAAAAAAACAGATAGCATACTGATCACACACTGATGGCTCACTGATCCAAAACACTGATGATGACTCCGATACCGTTTTTTTTCTGGTGCCGGTATTATACGGGTGTGTGAGGGGGCCTAACACAGCTAGAGAAGTTTTAATCAGTAAGAAATAGGTTTTTCCTATTTTCTGCTGTCTTACCCTTAAGGCCATGTTCACACAGTGCGTTTTTTACCGCGGAACCGCGGCGGTTTTGCCGCTGCGGTTCCGCAGCTGTTTTCCATGCAGGGTACAGTACACTGTACCCTATGGAAAACAGGACACACTGTGCACATGGTCCGGAAATTGTAAAAAAAAAGCCGCGCTGAATAGCTCCCGGAAAAAAGAAGGAGCATGTCAATTCTTCTTCCTGAACCGCAGCGGTTCTGCACCCATAGACCTCCATTGTGAGGTCAAAATCGCAGTAAAACCCGCAGATCAAAAATATATCTGCGGGTTTTACTGCGATTTGATGTGCAGAACCGCTGCAGCAGGAAGTGCGGGGGACCGGGCGGAAGTGCGTGGGCGGAGTGTGGCTGCCCCCCCGTGCTCCGATCCCGCCCCCCCGTGCTCCGATGCCCGCCCCCCGTGCTCCGATGCCCCCCCCCCGTGCTCCGATGCCCCCCCCCGTGCCCTAATCTCCCCCCCTTATACTTACCCGGCGTCCCGGTGTCCGTCCGGCCGTCTTCTCCCTGGGCGCCGCCATCTTGCAAAATGGCGGGCGCATGTGCAGTGCGCCCGCCGAATCTGCCGGCCGGCAGATTCGCTCCAAAGTGCATTTTGATCACTGAGATATAACCTATCTCAGTGATCAAAATAAAAAAAATAGTAAATGACACCCCCCCCACTTTGTCACCCCCATTGGTAGGGACAATAAAAAAATTAAGAATTTTTTTTTTTTTTTTTTCACTAAGGTTAGAATAGGGTTAGGGTTAGGGGTAGGGTTAGGGGTAGGGTTAGGGGTAGGGTTAGGGGTAGGGTTAGGGTTAGGGGTAGGGTTAGGGGTAGGGTTAGGGGTAGGGGTAGGGTTAGGGTTAGGGGTAGGGTTAGGGGTAGGGTTAGGGTTAGGGTTAGGGGTAGGGTTAGGGGTACGGGTAGGGGTAGGGGTAGGGGTAGGGGTAGGGTATTTTCAGCCATTTTAGCCCTAAAAAGCTTCCTAGGAAACACACAGTAAAAAAAGGATAAAAAAACGCATCAAAAAACGCATCAAAAAACGCATCAAAAAAGGACAAAAAAAGGACCTGCGTTTTCTGCCAAGAGCTGCAGTTTTTTAAAAAAACTGTCCTGAAAAAAAAAGGATGGAAATCCTGAACGTGTGAACATACCCTAAGTCTTATAGTAGGGTGTACGTAAATATATGGAACAGACATAGAAATTAGCATTATTAATAACGGAATTCTAAAAAGGGAAAAGTAGTGGGTTTTAATTATTTCACAAATATTCTGAATACACAATTTTTTTTTTCAGTATTCTCACCAAGTATATGTTTCAGCACAGCCTGATTCTGGTCCCATATACTGTTGAATGTATTCCATCTTGACCGTCCATCCGGCAGTGGGTTTCTCTTCATCCAACCCCCACAGGAGTACTGATAGAAGTCTTGACATGGGTCCACATCTCTGTCCAGGGAATCAATTATACGTCCAGCTACAGAAACGCAGGCCTCCGACAGACACAGTGATCGGGACTTGTCTGAAGATACAACACCGCTTAATATTAATTGAAGCATAGTTAGGATCCATACAAGTTATTATAGATGGTAATGTTGTGGGAGTATAATGGAAAAGATTGGCAGTGGGTACATTGTGAAGTATATTTACATCTAAAGATCAGTGCCAGCATGGATAATGATAAAACAGGTAACATCTAACAACATTACAGCCCCATAATTAGAATGCTAACCAGTTGTCATATAGCTAACTGGCCACCGACTTTCTCGATGATCAAAGCCAGAAGGACAAGTAGGATTCTGACACCCCAGCATTTTTTAGTACATTGCTGAACCTTCCCTAAGTGCCCGTGCAGACGACCGTAGTTTTGATCCGAGAGCGATCCATCAAAACATTCGATTGCTCTCGGATCATTGGTATTCAATGAGGTGCGCACATGTTAGATCTTTTCCTCGGACCAGTGGTCTGAGAAAAAAAAATTGAAGCATACATACTTTACCTCCAATAAGTGGATGGCACTCACCCATTTATGTCTATGGGTCCGTGGAAAATATCGGACCGCACTCGGCTGACATCAGAGTGAGGTCAAATTTTCACAAACAGACTGAATGGAGAAAATTGATATATATTTTTTTTTAATTCTCCACATCCAAGAAATTCAGTGTGATTATTATAATAGGGCCAATTTTCACGGATGAGAGAAAAATGGTCCTGTAACCCTAGCCTGATATTGATACTCTCTACAATGAATATGGATATTTGCATACCAAGGAAAAGGGGAATAATTCAGAAGCTTAAAGTAAACCTGTCATTAAGATTTTGCTAAGTAAACTACAGGCATCGTCAGGTTGGCGCTGTTACGCCGATTAAAATTATACCTGGGTTGAAGAAATCCGTCTTGTGGTTCTTGTGCAATCTGTGTTTGCAGTTTTAAGGTAATGAGATTCTCGTGCTCCAGGGTGGCCTGTGGGTTTTTTTTTTGTTGTGCTTTGGCCTCATCAAAATTATTCTGGTCACTGAACCTGCAGTGTCCTGCCTTATATTTTAAATGCGGAGCCTGGTCAATTAATATTCTGGACTTCAGAGAGAAAAAAATAGCTTCAACAAAATGTTGCATTGCGTGACCAGACACTATGCTTTACAAACTGCTCGCACTGCTCTCAAGCTAACCAGATGCCTGAATTCGAACAGCTTTAGTCCCCCCCCGCTGTGTCTCTCATGCTGCAAACATCAAGATGTAATTTTATTCAACCGTCGATCATCTGCATGCCCATATAGAAGACTTAGGTGCGTTTATCTTACAGATTCCCTTTAAATGTATTAAATAATAGGTAAGAATATACACTAGCCGGCAATGCAACTGCACAAATTGCTTTTTGAATTGCACAGATATTTAAAGAGTTATTCCAATAATGGCAATCATTTTACAAAGCACAGTATCTGCATGAATATTGTTAAGTTAATTTTATTGTTAAGCCAATATAAAATGTATTTCTTGTACCATTGTGTCTTTTTAATTTTTCTTCTGCCCCCTGTCCATCGAGACTTGGAAAGTTGAATGGGTGGTCCTATTCTTATCAGCTAAAATTACATTTTACAGCAGCACACTTCTTCTCCTCAGTGCTGCTGGCCCATCCATCTTCTCACCTGTATGCTCCTTATAGAAATAGATCTCAACATGGTGGCTCAATGGTTAGAACTGTGGGTTCAAATCACACCAAGGACAACATCTGCAAAAATTTGTATGTTCTCCCTGTGTTAGCATGGGTTTTCTCTGGATTCTCCGATTTCCACCCACCCTCCAAAAACATGCTGATAAGGAATTTAGTTTGTGAGTTCCAATGAGGATGATGTTTGTAAAGTACTGCATAATTAATGGTGTTATATAAGGGATTAAAATAAATTAAGATTGGCAATTTTTTAGTTATATTGATGAAGTGACCAGTGAACCTAGTGATTGTGATTGAACATTTGATTAATATTCAATATTATTTGAAAACTACACATTTCATTGGTGGTTCATGAGAATCTTTAGAGCATGCATGCATAGCAAACCTGCGCATATTATAGTTTAGTTGGGGTACAAGCTGTCAGGGCAATGAGGATACTTTGAGAATCTCTGGGGGATGTTTTATAACACAGGGTCATAAGTACATCTGTTTTTTATTAATTAGATAGTTTTACTAGGTGCAAATGCAGAAATACAGCTGTACCAGTGGGATCTTTGGATCTGCATAGACAAGGTCACTGGGTGCATCTCAGGAGGATGGATTCAGTGGTAACAGAAGGTCAAGACAGTAGCGGGGATGGGGGTGGCAGGGGATTGAGGTGGGGTGTTGGGTCATCATTAGGGGGGTGATAGCACACCTGAGTAAGTCAGTATGTACAGAAAAGTAAGACCATGTAATGATTTGGAGAATAACCTGGTAAAATAGTCCGTGTTTCCATTTTTAGTATTAGCATTTTTAGATTCATGCAAGCCAAAAACACATCTTTTACATGTTACTGCGGATCTGGCAGAGTTTGCATCCTAGTCTCTGCATCGCTGCAGACCAAACTCTGGGCAGTTAGCCACAAGCTCGGCCAACAGCTTGAAGGGTTTTTTTTTCACCAAGAGATATGGAATTGAAAGGTTTATTAGTAGTGTTGAGCATTCCGATACCGCAAGTATCGGGTATCGGCCGATATTTGCGGTATCGGAATTCCGATACTGAATTCCGATACTTCCCGCGTATCGGATACCGGAATCGGAAGTTCCCAGAATTCAAATTGAACGCAGCAGCCAATGAGGAATGAATGAAAGTGTGGGCACATCCTGTTTAGCATGGTGGGCATGTAAGTACTGGCAAGGCTTGGATTGGCTGCTGAAATGATGTCACTCTGCACTATAAAAAAGCGCTGCCGCCATTTTGCGCTCACTCTGCTGTGATTTCAGTTAGGGACAGGACGCTGTGTTCTAACTGAGGGCCAGTTGAGCTAGCTAATTGCTTTATTTTCCTTTCCAAAGGCTAATTTAGCAAAACGCTGTGTGTTCTTCACTGTTCACCTTGCTCTTGCCTTGCAGCGCTGTTTTAACAGCGTTCTGCAAGGTCTCTGTGTGTGTGTGTGTGTGCAGCTCACTCTGTAGTCTGTGTGCAGCCATATACCCGGTTGTATTCAGCTCAGGGGGGGTTCACACTGCCTCACACAGTTGTTCTTTTTTGCTCTTAGTGCAGCCTGCTGCACATTTTTTCTCAAATTTCCTATTAGTGTTTTTCCACCAGTCTCCAGCTCTATTGTGGAAAAACACTACATAGGATAACCTAGAGGGGGGTTTTTGGGCCTTGCAGCGCCGTTTACGGCTGTCTGCACGGTCTCCGTGTGAGCCCAGCTCGCCCTGTAGTCTGTGTGCAGCCATAGCCGGTTGGATTCAGCTCAGGGTTCGTTACTGGCTCATACCTTGAGAAAAATTTTCCTTTTTTTCAAATAGTGCAGCCTGTTTAAAATTTGAAAAAAAAAATTCCTATTAGTGTCTTTCCACTCGTATCCAGCTAAATAGTGGAAAAACACTATATAGGATAACCTAGAGGAGGGTTTTTTGGCCTTGCAGCGCCGTTTACGGCTGTCTGCACGGTCTCCGTGTGAGCCCAGCTCGCCCTGTAGTCTGTGTGCAGCCATAGCCGGTTGGATTCAGCTCAGGGTTCGTTACTGGCTCATACCTTGAGAAAAATTTTCCTTTTTTTCAAATAGTGCAGCCTGTTTAAAATTTGAAAAAAAAAATTCCTATTAGTGTCTTTCCACTCGTATCCAGCTAAATAGTGGAAAAACACTATATAGGATAACCTAGAGGAGGGTTTTTTGGCCTTGCAGCGCCGTTTACGGCTGTCTGCACGGTCTCCGTGTGAGCGCAGCTCGCCCTGTAGTCTGTGTGCAGCCATAGCCGGTTGGATTCAGCTCAGGGTGCGTTACTGCCTCATACCTTGAAAAACAATTTCCTTTTTTTCAAATAGTGCAGCCAGTTTAAAATTTGAAAAAAAAAATTCCTATTAGTGTCTTTCCACTTGTATCCAGCTAAATAGTGGAAAAACACTATATAGGATAACCTAGAGGAGGGTTTCTTGGCCTTGCAGCGCCGTTTACGGCTGTCTGCACGGTCTCCGTGTGATTTAAACTAGCTCTGTAGCCCGATCTGCACCAAAAAAAAGGTTAAGTTCACCAAACACAACTTACACTTGTGTAGGCCACATTTGAAAAATAATAAAGTTTAGTCCACAATTTACAACATTAGTGTTTCTTACACCTGTTAGGAGGAGCATTACAGGAATAAGCACACTAAGGCCTTAGTACTTTTCTGCTTATCTTTATCTGTCAACCAAGATGAAGAGGGCAGGGAGTAAGGCACGTGGGCGTGGGCGCGGAGCAGGGAGAGGAGCAGGGAGAGGACGTGGTGATTCTGTGCCTGCTGCGGGCGCCGGTGACTCGTCGTCACTCAGTTTCAGCAGGGAACAGTCCTTCATGCGCAGCTTTGTCGGAGAGCGCCGTGCACCGCTGCTGCGTGAAGACCAAATTGAAGCCGTTGTCGGGTGGATGGCAGCTAACGCCTCGGCATCGACTTCAGTTAGTGCCACATCCTCTCAGGCACAGAGCACTGGAGAGCAGCCATCTGTCTCTTCACCACCTGCCAAATTGGCCAGGCAGTCAGAGAGCCCAGGACAGGAGCCGTCTCTACTTCTGTTCTCTGAATCTCTTGGCTTGGAAACAGGGGGCCAGCCAAGCAGCATTGGAGAAATGGAAGAAGAGGCAGTGTGCAGTGATGCCCAACACCTTTTTCTCTCTGACTCTGAAGAGGCAGGTGGGCCAGTGCCTCCGGTGACCACAGCGCAGTACGCATCTGATGATGAAACTCAGGTGCCGCTTTCTCGTGCGTACTGTGCTGCTGAGACTACCCAGGAGGAGCAGTTGGTGGCAGAGGGTAGTGGAGATGATGAGGTCCTTGACCCATCGTGGCGTGAGGAACAGGAAGGTGGTGGGAGCAGCTCAGAGGAAGAGCTTCCTCTTACGGGCCAAAGAGGGAGAGGGAGGGGGAAGACTGCGGAGCCTGTAGCCTCCACTTTGGCACCCGTTAGGAGCCTGTCTCTTTCCAAAGCCAAAAAGGGCGCTCCCAAGACTTGCAGTGCCTGGTCCTTTTTTGACACAGTTGCAGATGACATTTGTTTTGTCAAATGCAAGCTGTGTCATCATAAAGTAAAAAGAGGGAAAAATGTCAGCAACCTCAATACCACAAATATGTGGAAACATGTGCGGACCAGGCACGCGGTGGAGTTACAGAAACACACTGAAGATGTAGGCCAACCAACAGCGGCAGCTACCACCTCTTCAGCTCGTGTTGCCTCTTCCTCCAGCTCACGCACAGCTGGTTTGGCTTCCTCCCAGAGACCTTGTGTAATTCCACCCACAGCACCACCTTCCCAGTCATCCTCACACTCCCAGTCTACTCTACAGCCATCGGTAGTACAGGCATGGGAGAAAAGGCGGGCATTCTCGGCCAACCACCCCCGAGCACAGGCTCTGAATGCAGGCATTGCCAAACTGTTGTCCCTGGAAATGCTCTCGTTCAGGCTGGTGGAGACTGACAGCTTCCGTGACTTGATGGCATTGGCAGTCCCACAGTACAAGGTGCCCAGCCGCTTTTACTTCAGCAGGCAGGCTGTCCCTGCCCTGCACAGGCATGTTGAGGCAAACATAAAACATGCGCTACTGAACGCCGTCAGTAGCAAGGTCCACCTCACCACCGATGCGTGGACCAGTCAGCATGGACAGGGGCGATATGTTTCCCTCACTGCCCATTGGGTTAATGTTGTTGAGCCAGGTACAGATCGTGCGAGTGGCGCAGGACGTGTCCTGCCCACTCCAAGGATTGCAGGAATCCAGTCTGTACGCATCGACTCCTCCTCTTACACCAGTTCCTCTGATTCCTCTCTGCAGGATCCGTCACAGTCCACCTCCACATGGACCCGTGAACGTTTACCTATGACCGACATGAGCACAGCCGTGGCCAAACGTCAGCAGGCCGTCTTGAAACTAGTTTCATTGGGGCATCGAAGCCACACAGCGCAGGAGCTCTGGAATGCCATAAAGCAGGAGAGCGATGTGTGGTTACTGCCAGCGAATCTCCAGCCAGGCATGGTAGTGTGTGACAATGGCCGAAATCTGGTGGCAGCTTTGGCCCTTGGCAACCTCACTCACATCCCATGTCTGGCACATGTGCTCAATTTGGTTGTGCAGAGTTTTCTGAGGGACTATCCGGATCTTGATGCCCTGCTGCACAAGGTCCGCCTAGAGTGTGCTCACTTGCGGCGTTCCAGCTTGGCCAGATCCCGCATTGCTGCTCTGCAGCGCCGATTCCGCCTTCCGGAACACCGCATCATATGTGACCTACCTACCCGGTGGAATTCCACGTTACATATGTTGGAGCGGTTGTGTGAGCAGCAGCAAGCAGTTATGGAGTACCAGCTGCATCAGGCGCAAAGAAGTCGCAGTCAGCGCCGATCAGACTTCACAACCACAGAGTGGGCCACTATGAAGGACGTCTGCCAGGTTTTGCGTCCTTTTGATTATTCCACGCGGATGGCAAGTGCAGATGATGCACTAGTCAGCATGACTGTCCCCCTTATCTGCCTGCTTCAGCAAACTTTGCAAGGGTTAAGGGATGATGTGGTGGAAGAGGTGGAGGATGAGGAGTCACCTTTTCCATCAGCTTCTGGAGAGTCAGCGCCACGTGGTTCCTCACAAAGGGGTACGCAGGGGCCAATTTGTGAGGAGGATGAGGAGGAGTCAATGGAGGAGGAAGAGCTCCGTCCAGAGGAGGGAGCGACACAATTGTCCAGTGGTCAGTGTGTACAGCGAGGGTGGGGTGATGACGAGCGGGCAGAGATCATGTCTCAAGCAGGGGACAGCGTTTCTGGGCCGGTTGGCACTCTGCAGCACATGGTGGATTTCATGCTGCAGTGCCTGAGAAACGACCGCCGCATCGACCACATTCTCAACATGCCTGATTATTGGGTGTTCACCCTCCTCGATCCTCGCTACCGGGACAACGTCCAAAACCTCATCCCTGCGTTGACCCGGGAGCGTAAATTGCGGGAGTACCACGACACACTGGTGAATTCCATCATCTTCTCCTGTCCAACTGAGAGGAGTGCTGCTAGTGCTTTACAAAGCAGCTCAGTGCGTCGAGGCAGTGGGGGAGGCTCTGCCCAAAGAGGGAGCAGAAGCAGTGCCTCTGCCCAAGGCAAGCCCAGTATGGCACAACTCTGGCACACTTTTGTGTGCCCGCCCCAAATGTCTACACCATCACCGGCGGCTCCAGTCAGCAGGAGGCAACGGTTCCGTCAGATGGTGACAGACTACATGGCTTGCCCTCTTACTGTACTCCCAGACGGCTCTTCCCCGTTCAAGTTTTGGGTCTCTAAGCTGGATACATGGCCAGAGCTAAGCCAGTATGCATTGGAGGTGCTGGCTTGCCCTGCGGCTAGTGTCTTATCGGAACGTGTCTTTAGTGCCGCAGGTGGTGTACTAACAGACCGTCGCATGCGACTATCCTCCGATAACGTTGACCGGCTTACTTTCCTGAAAATGAACCAGGCCTGGATCTCGCAGGAATTTGCCACTCCTCTGCCTGATTAAGTAATTGGGTGTCATCCAGGTCTCCTGCTGTGTTCATCTTTCTACCACCTGAACTGCTATTCCTGGGCTCCAACACCGCCAGTTGCGGCTCAGAAGTGCAGGCTGCACAGTAAAAACATACGACCCAGTGTTATTGGGTTTCAGTAACGTCAGCTGATCCCCAGCTGTGTAGCCGGCAATGTGTCCTGCGACCGCCACGCTGGCACAACAACCTAAATGTAAGGGAACCTGTCCCCCCCCCCCCCCCCCGTCGTTTGTTACTGAAAGAGCCATCTTGTGCAGCAGTAATGCTGCACAAGGAAAAGGTAGCTCTTTTTTTTTAGCTCTTTGCACACGCAGAACTTAACACTTATAAAATGTGTTCACTGATACCGTTATACCGTCCCGGAGCTGGGACTTTCCTTCGTAATGTGACGCAGCACAGCCGTCATTCCTACCCCCTTGGTGCCATGCGCTGCCTCCTCAGCGTTGTTTTAAGCTGTCACGGAGCCTGCGCTGTTCTGTTATCCCTTGGGCATGCCCTATTTGCGCTGCCTGTCTTCTGACATAATTTGGTGTCAGGCTGGCTGCGCCTGTGCGGCCGCGGTGCCCGAGATCCCGCCTCGCAGTGTCTTCTGATTGAGTCACACTGCGGGCCTGGGATCCATGGGCATGCGCAGTGCATATCTTCCCCTCGGGCTCTCGCTCATTTCCCTCCGCCTTCTTTAGACTGTGCGCCGTCAGCTGATCCCTAGCATGCCACGGCCGTGACACCGCACAGTCTGAAGAAGAGGGAAGGAGGGGAGTGAGAGTCGAGGTTATGCACTGTGCATGCCCATGGTTCCAAGGCCCGCAGTGGGATTACGTTAGATGAGACTGCGAGGTGGGATCTGGAGCAGCGTGGACGCACAGGCACTGACAGCCTGACACCAAATTATGTCAGAAGACAGGCAGCGCTAATTGGGCATGGCCAAGGGCTAACAGAACAGCGCAGGCTCCGTGGCAGCTTAAAACAACGCTGAGGAGGCAGCGCACGGCATCAAGGGGATAGGAATGACAGCTGTGCTGTGTCCCATTACGAAGGAAATTCGCACCTCCGGAACGGTTTAACGGTATAAAGGGACACATTTTTAGTGTTTACTTCGGTGTTTGCAAGGAGCATAATTAAAAGAGCAACCTTTTCCTTTTGCATCCTTAGTGCTGCACAACATGGCTCTTTCAGCTACAAACGTCTTGGGGGGGGGGGTTAAAGGTTTCCTTTCAACTTGCTCCAATCAGGCTTCGGCCTACACTCTGTTCCTCTGCTCCTCCTGCTGTCCCTGGGCTCTAACACCGCCAGTTGGTGCCTGGAAGTGCTGTGTGCACAGTCAACAGTCGCTCCTCTGTTATTGGGGTTCAGTAACGTCAGCTGATCCCCAGCTGTGTGTGCGGCAATACCTCCAATCTGCTCCTCCTGCTGTCCCTGGGCTCTAACACCGCCAGTTGGTGCCTGGAAGTGCTGTGTGCACAGTCAACAGTCGCTCCTCTGTTATTGGGGTTCAGTAACGTCAGCTGATCCCCAGCTGTGTGTGCGGCAATACCTCCAATCTGCTCCTCCTGCTGTCCCTGGGCTCTAACACCGCCAGTTGGTGCCTGGAAGTGCTGTGTGCACAGTCAACAGTCGCTCCTCTGTTATTGGGGTTCAGTAACGTCAGCTGATCCCCAGCTGTGTATCCGGCAACGTGTCATGCGACCGCCACGCTGGCACAACTAAAATGTAAGGGGACCTGTCCCCCCCCCCCCCTAGGCGTTTGTTACTGAAAGAGCCACCATGTGCAGCACTAATACTGCACAAGGGAAAGGTCGCTCTTGAAATTATGCTCCTTGCAAACGCTGAACTACACACTCATGTAATGTGTCCCCTCACACCGTCCAACCGTCCCGGAGGTGGGACTTTCCTTTGTAATGTGACACAGCACAGCCGTCATTGCTACCCCCTTGGCACCGTGCGCTGCCTCCTTAGCGTTGTTTGATTCCGTCATGGACCCTGCGCTGTTATGTTATCCCTTGGCCATGCACAGTTTGCGCTGCCCGTCCTCTGACATCATTTGTTGTCGTCCTGGCTGCGCCTGTGCGTCCACGCTGCCCGAAATCACACCTCGCAGTGTCGTCTAATGTGATCCCACAGTGGGCCTGGTATCCATGGCCATGCGCAGTGCATATACTAGCCTCTCACTCCCCTTCTTCACGCTTCTTCAGACTAGGCGGCGTCAGCTGATCCCTAATAGCATGCCACGGCCGTGACGCCGCACAGTCTGAAGAAGCAGGAAGGAGGTGAGTGAGAGGCGATGATATGCACTGCGCATGCCCATGGATCCCTGGCCCGCAGTGGGACTACATTAGATGACACTGCAAGGTTGGATCTCGGGCAGCTTGGACGCACAGGCACTGCCAGCCTGACACCTACATGATGTCAGAAGACGGGCACCGCTAACTGTGCATGGCCAAGGGATAACATTACAGTGCGGGCTCCGTGACAGAACCAAACAACGTTGAGGAGGTGGTGCCCGGCACCAAGGGGGTTGGAATGACGGCTGTGCTGTGTCACATTACAAAGGAAAGTCCCACTTCCGGGATGGTTTGACGGTGTGAGGGGACACATTATATGAGTGTGTACTTCAGCGTTTGCAAGGAGCATAATTTTCGGAGCCACCATTTTCCATGTGCAGTATTACTGCTGTACAAGATGGCTCTTTCAGCAACAAATGCCTGGGGGGGGGGGTTAAAGGTTCCCTTTCAACTTGCTCCACTGCAGGCTTCGGCCTACACTCTGCTCCTCTTTGATTCCCTGGGTTTCAACACTGTCAGTTGCCACCTGGAAGTGTTGTCTACACAGAAAAAAACACTAGGTGATGTGTCAGTGGGGTTCAGCACCGCCAGCTGTTCCCCTGCTGTGTAGTCGGCAACGTGTCCAGCACAAGCCACGCTGGCACAACAGAACAAAAGCTGCCACCAGTGCAGGCTTCGGCCTACACTCTGCTCCTCTCCTCCTCCTGCTGACCCTGGGCTCAAACACCGCTAGTTTTTGCCCGGAAGTGCTAGCTGCACAGAGAAAAACACCAGCCAATGTGTTAGTGGGGTTCAGCAACGCCAGCTGTTCCCCTGCTGTGTAGCCGGCAACGTGACCTGCAAACGCCATGCAGGCACAGGAACTGAAATTAAAAGGGAACCTGGCCCCACCCCCCCAGGTGTTTCTATGTATAACAGCCACCTAGTACAGCAGTACTGCTGCATTTGTACAAGGTGGCTGACTTTTTCTCCTTGCCCACGTGGAACTCAACACGTACAAAATGTGTCTCATTGAGACCATTCCACTGTCCCTGAGGTGTGACTTTCCTTTGTAATGATACGCAGCACCCCCCTTGGTAGCGTTTCCCGTCTTTTGTCATCATGGTTAGCTGGCTGCGCCTGTGCATCCGCCCTGCTAGAAACAACGCCCCTCGTTGTCATATTTATTTTGTCAGCGAGGGTGTGGTTTATGGGCACGAGCAGTGCATATGTTCGCCTGTCTTAACTCATCTCCTTCCGCCTTCTTCAGACTGTGCGGCCTCCTGGCCGTGGTAGGCGATAAGGGATCAGCTGAGGCCGCCCAGTCTGGAGCCGGTGTAAGGACATGTGTAAGCGGCAAACCTATTTACTGCACAAGGCCACGAATCCCAGCCACGTAGTGTGATTGTTTGAAAACACACTGTGGGTCTGGGATTCATGTCCATCGCTAACCGCAACGGCCGACATGAAATGAGGTCAGAAGACAGGAAGCGCTCACAGCGCATGGCCAAGGGATCACAATAGCGCAGACTCCTGTACAGCAAATAACAACGCTCAGGAATCTGCGCCCAGTACCTAGGTGCAAATTTTGACACCTGTGCTGCGTCTCGTTAAAAAGACAAGTCACGCCTCCACAACTGTTTGACAGTATAATGGGCTAAATAGTGTACGTGTTTTAGTCAGCGTGTGCAAGGAGCAAAACAAATAGAGCAACCTTTTACTTGTGCAGCATTAATGCTGCACAAGGTGTGGCTCTTGTACCTTGCAACACCTGAGGGGGGGGTTAAAGGTAACCTTTGAAATTGGTTCAACTAGGCTTCGGCCTACACTCTGCTCCTCTACTCCTCCTGCTGACCCTGGGCTCAAACACCGCTAGTTTTTGCCCGGAAATGCTAGCTGCACAGAGAAAAACACCAGCCAATGTGTTAGTGGGGTTCAGCACCGCCAGCTGTTCCCCTGCTGTGTAGTCGGCAACGTGTCCAGCACAAGCCACGCTGGCACAACCGACCAAAAGCTGCCACCAGTGCAGGCTTCGGCCTACACTTTGCTCCTCTCCTCCTCCTGCTGACCCTGGGCTCAAACAACGCCAGTTTCTGCCCGGACATGCTAGCTGCACAGAGAAAAACACCAGCCAATGTGTTAGTGGGGTTCAGCACCGCCTGCTGTTCCCCCGCTGTGTAGCCGGCATCGTGTCCAGCACAAGCCACGCTGGCACAACCGACCAAAAGCTGCCACCAGTGCAGGCTTCGGCCTACACTTTGCTCCTCTCCTCCTCCTGCTGACCCTGGGCTCAAACAACGCCAGTTTCTGCCCGGACATGCTAGCTGCACAGAGAAAAACACCAGCCAATGTGTTAGTGGGGTTCAGCAACGCCAGCTGTTCCCCTGCTGTGTAGCTTGCAACGTGACCTGCAAACGCCACGCAGGCACATGAACTGAAATTGAAGGGAGCCTGCCCCCCACCCACAGGTGTTTCTATGTATATCAGCCACCTTGTACAGCAGTACTGCTGCATTTGTACGAGGTGGCTGACTTTTTCTCCTTGCCCACGTGGAACTCAACACGTACAAAATGTGTCTCATTAGAGACCATTACAATGTCCCTGAGGTGTGACTTTCCTTTGTAATGACACGCAGCACCCCCATTGTTAGCGCTGCCCGTCTCCTGACATCATTGGTTGGCTGGCTGTGCCTGTGCGTCCCCCCTGCCCGACACAACGCCCCCCGTTGTCTCATATATTTTGACTGCGAGGGTGTGATTGATGGGCACGAGCAGTGCATATGTTCCCCTGTTTTCACTCCCCTCCTTCCGCCTTCTTCTGACTGTGCGGCCTCATGGCCGCGGCATGCGATAAGGGATCAGCTGAGGCCGCCCAGTCTGAAGCAGGTGTAAGGACATGTGTGAGCGGCGAACATATTTACTGCACAAGGCCACGAATCCCAGCACCGCAGTGTGACTTTAGGAAAAGCCACTGTGGGTCTGGGATTTATGGCCATCGTTAACCGCACCGGCCAACATGAAATGAGGTCATGAGACGGCCTGCACTAACAGGGTATTGCCAAGGGATAACACAAGAGCGCAGACTCCTGTACAGCAAATAACAACGCTCAGGAATCTGCGCCCAGTACCTAGGTGCAAATTTTGACACCTGTGCTGCGTCTCGTTAAAAAGACAAGTCACGCCTCCACAACTGTTTGACAGTATAATGGGCTAAATAGTGTACGTGTTTAATTCAGCGTGTGCAAGGAGCAAAATTAAATAGAGCAACCTTTGACTTGTGCATCATTAATGCTGTTCAAGGTGTGGCTCTTGTACCTTGCAACACCTGAGGGGGGGGTTAAAGGTAACCTTTGAAATTGGTTCAACTAGGCTTCGGCCTACACTCTGCTCCTCTACTCCTCCTGCTGACCCTGGGCTCAAACACCGCTAGTTTTTGCCCGGAAATGCTAGCTGCACAGAGAAAAACACCAGCCAATGTGTTAGTGGGGTTCAGCACCGCCAGCTGTTCCCCTGCTGTGTAGTCGGCAACGTGTCCAGCACAAGCCACGCTGGCACAACAGAACAAAAGCTGCCACCAGTGCAGGCTTCGGCCTACACTTTGCTCCTCTCCTCCTCCTCCTGCTGACCCTGGGCTCTAACACCGCTAGTTTTTGCCCGGACATGCAATCTGCACAGAGAAAAACACCAGTCAATGTGTCAGTGGGGTTCAGCAACGCCAGCTGTTCCCCTGCTGTGTAGCTTGCAACGTGACCTGCAAACGCCACGCAGGCACATGAACTGAAATTGAAGGGAGCCTGCCCCCCACCCCCCCAGGTGTTTCTATGTATATCAGCCACCTTGTACAGCAGTACTGCTGCATTTGTACGAGGTGGCTGACTTTTTCTCCTTGCCCACGTGGAACTCAACACGTACAAAATGTGTCTCATTAGAGACCATTACAATGTCCCTGAGGTGTGACTTTCCTTTGTAATGACACGCAGCACCCCCATTGTTAGCGCTGCCCGTCTCCTGACATCATTGGTTGGCTGGCTGTGCCTGTGCGTCCCCCCTGCCCGACACAACGCCCCCCGTTGTCTCATATATTTTGACTGCGAGGGTGTGATTGATGGGCACGAGCAGTGCATATGTTCCCCTGTTTTCACTCCCCTCCTTCCGCCTTCTTCTGACTGTGCGGCCTCATGGCCGCGGCATGCGATAAGGGATCAGCTGAGGCCGCCCAGTCTGAAGCAGGTGTAAGGACATGTGTGAGCGGCGAACATATTTACTGCACAAGGCCACGAATCCCAGCACCGCAGTGTGACTTTAGGAAAAGCCACTGTGGGTCTGGGATTTATGGCCATCGTTAACCGCACCGGCCAACATGAAATGAGGTCATGAGACGGCCTGCACTAACAGGGTATTGCCAAGGGATAACACAAGAGCGCAGACTCCTGTACAGCAAATAACAACGCTCAGGAATCTGCGCCCAGTACCTAGGTGCAAATTTTGACACCTGTGCTGCGTCTCGTTAAAAAGACAAGTCACGCCTCCACAACTGTTTGACAGTATAATGGGCTAAATAGTGTACGTGTTTAATTCAGCGTGTGCAAGGAGCAAAATTAAATAGAGCAACCTTTGACTTGTGCATCATTAATGCTGTTCAAGGTGTGGCTCTTGTACCTTGCAACACCTGAGGGGGGGGGTTAAAGGTAACCTTGGAAATTGGTTCAACTAGGCTTCGGCCTACACTCTGCTCCTCTACTCCTCCTGCTGACCCTGGGCTCAAACACCGCTAGTTTTTGCCCGGAAATGCTAGCTGCACAGAGAAAAACACCAGCCAATGTGTTAGTGGGGTTCAGCACCGCCAGCTGTTCCCCCGCTGTGTAGCCGGCATCGTGTCCAGCACAAGCCACGCTGGCACAACCGACCAAAAGCTGCCACCAGTGCAGGCTTCGGCCTACACTTTGCTCCTCTCCTCCTCCTCCTGCTGACCCTGGGCTCTAACACCGCTAGTTTTTGCCCGGACATGCAATCTGCACAGAGAAAAACACCAGTCAATGTGTCAGTGGGGTTCAGCAACGCCAGCTGTTCCCCTGCTGTGTAGCTTGCAACGTGACCTGCAAACGCCACGCAGGCACATGAACTGAAATTGAAGGGAGCCTGCCCCCCACCCCCCCAGGTGTTTCTATGTATAACAGCCACCTTGTACAGCAGTACTGCTGCATTTGTACGAGGTGGCTGACTTTTTCTCCTTGCCCACGTGGAACTCAACACGTACAAAATGTGTCTCATTAGAGACCATTACAATGTCCCTGAGGTGTGACTTTCCTTTGTAATGACACGCAGCACCACCCTTGTTAGCGCTGCCCGTCTTTTGACATCATTGGTTAGCTGGCTGCGCCTGTGCATCTCCCCTGCTCGAAACAACGCCCCTCGGTGTCTTATTTTTTTGGACAGCGAGGGTGTGATTGATGGGCATGTGCAGTGCATATGTTTGCCTGTGTTCACTCATCTCCTTCCGCCTTCTTCAGACTGGGTGTCCTCATGGCCTCGGCAGGCGATAAGGGATCAGATGAGGCCGTCCAGTCTGAAGCAGGTGTAAGGACATGTGTGAGCGGCAAACATATTTACTGCACCAGGGCACGAATCCCAGCACCGCAGTGTGATTTTTTAAAAACACACTGTGGGTCTGGGATTCATGTCCATCGCTAACCGCAACGGCCAACATGAAATGAGGTCATAAGACAGGAAGCGCTCACAGCGCATGGCCAAAGGATCACAAGAGCGCAGACTCCTGTACAGCAACTAACAACGCTCAGGAAGCTGCGCCCATGCAAAAAGGTGTTTTCGACACCTGTGCTGCTTTTCTTTAAAAAGACAAGTCACGCCTCCACTACTGTTAAACAGTATAATGGGCTAAATAGTCTACGTGTTGCATTCAGCTTGTGCAAGTAGACAAATTAATAGAGCAACCCTTTTACTTGTGCAGCATTAATGCTGCAGAAGGAGTGGCTCTTGTTCTTTGTAACACCTGAGGGGGGGTTAAAGGTAACCTTTGAAATTGGTTCAACTAGGCTTCGGCCTACACTTTGCTCCTCTCCTCCTCCTCCTGCTGACCCTGGGCTCTAACAACGCTAGTTTTTGCCCGGAAATGCTAGCTGCACAGAGAAAAACACCAGCCAATGTGTTAGTGGGGTTCAGCAACGCCAGCTGTTCCCCCGCTGTGTAGCCGGCATCGTGTCCAGCACAAGCCACGCTGGCACAACCGACCAAAAGCTGCCACCAGTGCAGGCTTCGGCCTACACTTTGCTCCTCTCCTCCTCCTCCTGCTGACCCTGGGCTCAAACACCGCTAGTTTTTGCCCGGAAATGCTAGCTGCACAGAGAAAAACACCAGCCAATGTGTTAGTGGGGTTCAGCAACGCCAGCTGTTCCCCCGCTGTGTAGCCGGCATCGTGTCCAGCACAAGCCACGCTGGCACAACCGACCAAAAGCTGCCACCAGTGCAGGCTTCGGCCTACACTTTGCTCCTCTCCTCCTCCTCCTGCTGACCCTGGGCTCAAACACCGCTAGTTTTTGCCCGGAAATGCTAGCTGCACAGAGAAAAACACCAGCCAATGTGTTAGTGGGGTTCAGCAACGCCAGCTGTTCCCCCGCTGTGTAGCCGGCATCGTGTCCAGCACAAGCCACGCTGGCACAACCGACCAAAAGCTGCCACCAGTGCAGGCTTCGGCCTACACTTTGCTCCTCTCCTCCTCCTCCTGCTGACCCTGGGCTCAAACACCGCTAGTTTTTGCCCGGAAATGCTAGCTGCACAGAGAAAAACACCAGCCAATGTGTTAGTGGGGTTCAGCACCGCCAGCTGTTCCCCTGCTGTGCAGCTTGCAACGTGACCTGCAAACGCCACGCAGGCACATGAACTGAAATTGAAGGGAGCCTGGCCCCCACCCCCAGGTGTTTCTATGTATAACAGCCACCTTGTACAGCAGTACTGCTGCATTTGTACAAGGTGGCTGATGTTTTCTCCTTGCCCACGTGGAACTCAACACGTACAAAATGTGTCTCTTTGAGACCATTCCACTGTCCCTGAGGTGTGACTTTCCTTTCTAATGATACGCAGCACCCCCCTTGGTAGCGCTTCCCGTCTTCTGACATCATTGGTGGCTACTTGCGCCTGTTCGTCCGCCCTGCCTGAATAAAATGCTCCTCGTTGTCTTAATTATTTTGACTGCGAGGGTGTGATTGATGGGCACGGAGCAGTGCATATCTTCGCCTGTCTTAACTCATCTCCCTTCAGCCTTCTTCAGACTGTGCAGCCTCATGCCGCGGCATGCAAGAAGGGATCAGCAGAGGCCGCCCAGTCTGAAGCAGGTGTAAGGACGTGTGTGAGCGGCCAAAATATTTACTGCTCAAGGCCACGAATCCCAGCACCGCAGTGTGGCTTTATGAAAAGACACTGTGGGTCTGGGATTTATGGCCATCGTTAACCGCACCGGCCAACATGAAATGATGTCATAAGATGGGCAGCGCTAACAGGGCATTGCCAAGGGATAACACAAGAGCGCAGACTCCTGTACAGCAAATAACAACGCTCAGAAGCTGCTCCAAGCACCAAGGCGTTATTTTGGACACCTGTGCTGCGTCTCATCAAAAAACCAAGTCACGCATCCACTACAGTTTGACTGTAGAATGGGGTAAATTGTGTATGTCTTTCATTCAGCGTGTGCAAGTAGACAAATTAATAGAGCAACCTTTCACTTGTGCAGCATTAATACTGCACAAGGTGTGTCTCTTGTACTTTGTAACACCTGAGGGGGGGGTTAAAGGTTTCCTTTGAAATTGGTTCAACTAAGCTTCGGCCTACACTCTGCTCCTCTCCTCCTCCTCCTGCTTCAACACGGGCTCTAACATCGCTAGTTTTTGCCCGCAAGTGCTAGCTGCACAGAGAAAAACACACGCCATTGTGTTAGTGGGGTTCAGCAACGCCAGCTGTTCCCCCAGTGTGTAGCCGGCAAAGTGTCCTGCAAACGCAACGCAGACACAAAGCTGCCTCCAGTGCAGGCTTCGGCCTACACTCATCTCCCCCTGCTTACCCTTTGCTCCAACACCGCTAGTTGGGGCTCTAGGAAGACAATCTTTAATAGGCAAGGCAACGCATCCGGGTTCCAGCACCGCCAGCTGGTTCTCGGCAGTGTTTTTGTCACAGGTACTCCCTCGTGCCAAGCCTGGTTTCAGCACCGTCAGCTGTTTCCGGGTTGTGTCAAGCTCACTGAGACACCTATGCTTGCCTCGTCGTGGTGCGGTCGGGTTAGCCAACTCCAGGGTGCCTCCAGTTTAGGAGCTTCCTATGTGGGCTGCGTGAACTGGTAGTCAAGGCTGGTTCTGTAGTGCCAGTAGGCCCAGCTCCCCCTGTAGGACTGTTGGGGTTCGGTAACTGCGGCTGCCTCGCGGCCTAGCTGTTCTCTCCTCTCCTGTGGACCTTCGGGTCCACCACCTGGTTCCAGCACCGTCAGCTGGTTCCGGGCCGAGCCTTTGGCTTAGGTGCCTCCTCCTGGGTATCCGAGTTCCGCCAACGCCAGGCGGTCCTTGGTAGTGCTTTTAAGCGCGGGCACCTACAGCTTAGTAACCGGGTTCCAGCACCGTCAGCTGGTCCTCGGTCGTGCCATTGGCTCTTGCACACTGGGGCAACGCATCCGGGTTCCAGCACCGCCAGCTGGTTCTCGGCAGTGTTCTTGTCACAGGTACTCCCTCGTGCCAAGCCTGGTTTCAGCACCGTCAGCTGTTTCCGGGTTGTGTCAACTTCACTGAGACACCTATGCTTGCCTCGTCGTGGTGCGGTCGGGTTAGCCAACTCCAGGGTGCCTCCAGTTTAGGAGCTTCCTATGTGGGCTGCGTGAACTGGTAGTCAAGGCTGGTTCTGTAGTGCCAGTAGGCCCAGCTCCCCCTGTAGGACTGTTGGGGTTCGGTAACTGCGGCTGCCTCGCGGCCTAGCTGTTCTCTCCTCTCCTGTGGACCTTCGGGTCCACCACCTGGTTCCAGCACCGTCAGCTGGTTCCGGGCCGAGCCTTTGGCTTAGGTGCCTCCTCCTGGGTATCCGAGTTCCGCCAACGCCAGGCGGTCCTTGGTAGTGCTTTTAAGCGCGGGCACCTACAGCTTAGTAACCGGGTTCCAGCACCGTCAGCTGGTCCTCGGTCGTCTGCCATTGGCTCTTGCACACTGGGGCAACGCATCCGGGTTCCAGCACCGCCAGCTGGTTCTCGGCAGTGTTCTTGTCACAGGTACTCCCTCGTGCCAAGCCTGGTTTCAGCACCGTCAGCTGTTTCCGGGTTGTGTCAACTTCACTGAGACACCTATGCTTGCCTCGTCGTGGTGCGGTCGGGTTAGCCAACTCCAGGGTGCCTCCAGTTTAGGAGCTTCCTATGTGGGCTGCGTGAACTGGTAGTCAAGGCTGGTTCTGTAGTGCCAGTAGGCCCAGCTCCCCCTGTAGGACTGTTGGGGTTCGGTAACTGCGGCTGCCTCGCGGCCTAGCTGTTCTCTCCTCTCCTGTGGACCTTCGGGTCCACCACCTGGTTCCAGCACCGTCAGCTGGTTCCGGGCCGAGCCTTTGGCTTAGGTGCCTCCTCCTGGGTATCCGAGTTCCGCCAACGCCAGGCGGTCCTTGGTAGTGCTTTTAAGCGCGGGCACCTACAGCTTAGTAACCGGGTTCCAGCACCGTCAGCTGGTCCTCGGTCGTGCCATTGGCTCTTGCACACTGGGGCAACGCATCCGGGTTCCAGCACCGCCAGCTGGTTCTCGGCAGTGTTCTTGTCACAGGTACTCCCTCGTGCCAAGCCTGGTTTCAGCACCGTCAGCTGTTTCCGGGTTGTGTCAACTTCACTGAGACACCTATGCTTGCCTCGTCGTGGTGCGGTCGGGTTAGCCAACTCCAGGGTGCCTCCAGTTTAGGAGCTTCCTATGTGGGCTGCGTGAACTGGTAGTCAAGGCTGGTTCTGTAGTGCCAGTAGGCCCAGCTCCCCCTGTAGGACTGTTGGGGTTCGGTAACTGCGGCTGCCTCGCGGCCTAGCTGTTCTCTCCTCTCCTGTGGACCTTCGGGTCCACCACCTGGTTCCAGCACCGTCAGCTGGTTCCGGGCCGAGCCTTTGGCTTAGGTGCCTCCTCCTGGGTATCCGAGTTCCGCCAACGCCAGGCGGTCCTTGGTAGTGCTTTTAAGCGCGGGCACCTACAGCTTAGTAACCGGGTTCCAGCACCGTCAGCTGGTCCTCGGTCGTGCCATTGGCTCTTGCACACTGGGGCAACGCATCCGGGTTCCAGCACCGCCAGCTGGTTCTCGGCAGTGTTCTTGTCACAGGTACTCCCTCGTGCCAAGCCTGGTTTCAGCACCGTCAGCTGTTTCCGGGTTGTGTCAACTTCACTGAGACACCTATGCTTGCCTCGTCGTGGTGCGGTCGGGTTAGCCAACTCCAGGGTGCCTCCAGTTTAGGAGCTTCCTATGTGGGCTGCGTGAACTGGTAGTCAAGGCTGGTTCTGTAGTGCCAGTAGGCCCAGCTCCCCCTGTAGGACTGTTGGGGTTCGGTAACTGCGGCTGCCTCGCGGCCTAGCTGTTCTCTCCTCTCCTGTGGACCTTCGGGTCCACCACCTGGTTCCAGCACCGTCAGCTGGTTCCGGGCCGAGCCTTTGGCTTAGGTGCCTCCTCCTGGGTATCCGAGTTCCGCCAACGCCAGGCGGTCCTTGGTAGTGCTTTTAAGCGCGGGCACCTACAGCTTAGTAACCGGGTTCCAGCACCGTCAGCTGGTCCTCGGTCGTGCCATTGGCTCTTGCACACTGGGGCAACGCATCCGGGTTCCAGCACCGCCAGCTGGTTCTCGGCAGTGTTCTTGTCACAGGTACTCCCTCGTGCCAAGCCTGGTTTCAGCACCGTCAGCTGTTTCCGCGGTTGTGTCAACTTCACTGAGACACCTATGCTTGCCTCGTCGTGGTGCGGTCGGGTTAGCCAACTCCAGGGTGCCTCCAGTTTAGGAGCTTCCTATGTGGGCTGCGTGAACTGGTAGTCAAGGCTGGTTCTGTAGTGCCAGTAGGCCCAGCTCCCCCTGTAGGACTGTTGGGGTTCGGTAACTGCGGCTGCCTCGCGGCCTAGCTGTTCTCTCCTCTCCTGTGGACCTTCGGGTCCACCACCTGGTTCCAGCACCGTCAGC